>NW_019101783.1:0-31927 GCF_001856785.1 Myzus persicae | reverse complement strand
CACACACACACACACACACACACACACACACACACACACACACACACACACACACACACACACACACACGAATGTTCGGCGGTAATATTATCGGCCGTACGTGTCCGGCGTGCGAGATTGGAGTTATAATTTCCAGCCGAGCCTCGCGCGGCCATCGGCAACCCGAACACGCGCGCTGCACGTTCGTCCATCATCATCCGCTGCCGTTGCAGCCTCCGGGTCCAAATTGCAGGCACCGGACCATTCGATTATGTCATTATAAATACCTTGTTTTTATTTCATTACTGACGTCTCTCGGCCCCGGACACATAATGTGTGTCTCAACACCGCCACCACCTATAATACTCGAGTACAGACCAGTCAACGCCCTCCCCGAGCGTTCTGTCATTATATAGTGCGTCTAAAACAGTATTGGGTTACCGTCGCTTAATATATATTACGCACACTACACGCACACTCGACATAAGCAATATTATGTGTGTGCGAGGGATGTTTTGTCACGTTTTTGTCAACTACATAGGATAGGCATCTTACTGTTATTGTTGTTATTGTTATATTAATATAATGTGCTACCAGTTCGATTCCATCAAGTCTGGTATATCGTGGTAAATGTCTAGATAATATGTCAGATAATCATTACGCGGCTGATGTTCAAAATTTATTTCCAGGACACCAAATTAATGTACCTATTCTAATTATCGCCGTTGACACTCCCTAGTTTAAAACCACCCGACTAAACCATATAGTATATTCTCTAGATACCTATACTTATATAATATATGAAGTACATAGTATGCCAAATATAAGATTCAATGTCACCTTCTTTTATTATTATTATAATTATTAAAATAACTGTCGGAATTGAGGCCATTGGTACATACATTTTTTTTTTAGCTATTTAAGTGTTGTAATTAAATGTAATACTACATATTTATAAGATAATTAAGTATATAACATCAAATTTAGAAAAGGTAATATGAGCTATGAGCTCAAGCTTTAAAATAATATTTGTCTTATAACTATATTAGTTTGTCCAATCTTGTATCCTAAAGGAAAACGAATTTGTTTGGTGTTACTGTTTGAGAACTGGTCCTAGAATGTCGTATAATATGTCATCACTCATCACTCATCTGATAATTTATTACGGTTCCTTGCTTGGGAGATGCACCCCATTTGATAAAATTGTATTTTATTGTGAGTTTGACTGCGTAAGACAGACATAAACGAAGACCCTCGCAGGACATTAAGTAACCTTAAGTTAGTCTGGTTTCATTATTGATATCGTACTAAGGTACTAACATACCCTATTTGAAGATAAAAAGAAGTTGTTTTTATTACTTTGACTGTTGAGAAAAAGTTCTTCTAATATAGTACTTAGTACAGTAGTACATACCACACATATTTTGGCAAGATAAAACTAAATTGAATTACCTAAGTTTTAATTATTTCCCAAATTCGATAAAAAAACAATTTAAAATCCTTAAAAGTCCGCAGCAAACACAGTGACCGATACCTAATTGTGGAAAATGTACAATAGAAAAAGGTTTGTTTTAAAGTATTAATAAGATTAAAACGAAAGTGTTTACAAGAACAAAATGTATTGCTGTCTGTAGGTGATGCATTGAATAGTTCTGTAATATACAAAAAAAATAAATCGGGGGTTAATCAAATCAAAAATGTGTACAGCTTTACATCTACAAATTATTGAAGTATTATATTATTCGTCTTGATAAGAAGTTTCCCTTGGCCGACCGTTTATATTTTATTCGTACTTCAACGAGTTTACATCGTCGATAAAATCTGGAATCGGTGGCACATAGTCTCTCTGGCCTTTTCTCACTACGTTCACACGTTCCATGTCGTCAGAATCGTTTTCGTAATTCATCTCCTCGTAATTTTCCATCAGAGTTTCTTTAGAGGAGATGCGGTCTCCCATTTCCAAAGAATGAGGCTAAACGAAGAACGATGACATGATATTATAATATAATATTATTGTTATGCTAATTGAATTATTCCTCAAAACTATTTACTTGTATTGAAGACACATGTTTTTCCTCCGTTTTTATCACGCTTTGATCAATCTTTTCACGGCTCAATTCGTTGTCTATGGATTTGTAGTTGTATTCTTCGTCTTCATAAAGAGCTTCCTTTGGCTGGCCGTCTAAATTGTCTTCATCTTTCAACGAGTATAGATCGTCAATGAAATCTGGAATCGGTGGCACATAGTCTCTCTGACCTTTTCTCACTACATTCACACGTTCCATGTCGTCGGAATCGTTTTCATAATTAATTTCCTCGTAACTGTCCATCCAAATTTCCTTGGATAAGTCGTGATCTCCCGTTCCCAAAGAATCGGATTTTATTTTCGAAACCGATTTATTGTATTTCCTCCAAGCCCTCTTAACGAAGCACAACGACATGGTGTTATTGATAATATCATATCATTATTAAGCTAATCGAGTTATTCCGGCAAACTATTTACTTGTATTATAATCGCAGCGTCGTTAGCCGATTCGGGTGTAACGCCGTAGTTTTCAACGGTTTTGATCACGTTTTGAGTAATCATTTCTGGAGTAATTTCTTCGTCCATGCACGATACCTCTTTTTCATTATTCTCTTTGATCATTTCTTCCAAATAATTGGCTACGATTGAGTACGCCGCGCATTCGTCTTCGGGAAAATGACGCATCACCTATAAATGTGCAATATAATATAATAGGTATATAAGGTAGGAAACTGAAAAGTGTTGAAAAAATTTCCATTGTAATGAAGTAGGTAGGTACGCTATTTGTAGTTTTTATACTAAATCAATAATGAAAGGTTAGGCATAAATATTGCATTAATAAATAAATATTATTTTTAAATATAGCTTAAGCAAGATAACTTCTGGGCTTCCACACAAGTTCTTAGCTCAGTAATTATTTTGAATTTTAAAATTTAAATTAAAAAAATATATAGAAAATTGTATTTGTATGTTTGGATAACAGAATCTTTTTGATATCACTTAGATGGCGTAAAATAAAAGTAACCTCAAGCTTAGATTTATTAAAAATGTCCAATTTGTCGCTCAAGGCAAGTATAGAAGTGTTCACCACTAAGATAATGAACCAATTCTAATCTATATAAATCATTCTGATTGTTCTACTATTGACATTCTTATTAATTAATTTATAGTAAAAAATGAATCATAATACCCACATTAGCTGTAATGAAAAAATATCTAATACAAAATATTGTGTGTTTAATAACTAATAATACGTTATTAAATAGTATCCTTAAAGATTATTATTTTTACAATTATAATTATTATGACTGACCTAACCATTGTTAGCCTCAAAATAAGATTGGAAATAAGCCGGATGATTGGATAAAAAAAATGTATTATTTCCAAACAGCGTGTTACACTGCAAAGGGACTATAGTTTATTCGCAAAGACATACATTTCTCATGACATAACTCTCATATATATATAATCAAGTGAAGTTCCAAATCTCTTCATAAAGGGCAAATTCTAGAGGGGCGGATGGTGTGACCGAGTCAGTTTTATATGAGAAAAGGGTGGGAAAACCCACACGTGACATGGTCCGTCTGGTCTGCAAGACGTTTGGCGTATTTATGAGTCGGCAATTATTTAAGACCAAGTTTAGGTTGACGCGTGTGTAATGTACTCACCTCTCGAGCGACGATCATCATTAGGGCCGGCAATCCGTCGGGGATTTCGACTGTCACTCGTTGGCCGTTCGTCGGCGTCGGGAGACACGCCGGGGTTCCGTTCATTTCTTCCAATTATATAAAATATTGCAACGGATAATATTATGAGACTCGTCAGAAGTATAAATAATATATATATATACATGTGTAAATACTGTGACGTGTCGTCACGGTATTTAATCGTCGATGAGAACATAATAATATTAATAATAATAATGATAATAATATAACGACGACGACGCCGATGGCATAATAATAATAAAATATATTTCGTACGACAAACGCCGTCTGACGATTAATAATAATAATAATAATAATAATAATAATAATAATAATAATAACAACGTAAAGAGGGCGCGGGACGATGATTAGCCGTCGCGCGCGCGTGTGCCATTAGTGTGTATAAATATGTATATATAAATAATACGACGACGAGAGAGAGACACGCGGTTTACGCGTATATACATAATATTGTAAGGCCTTTGGGAAATGTCAATGTTATGAAACAGTGTTTAGAGTGTGCTAATTGCGTCGATTAACGAAACTGGCGACGAAACGTAATTTGACATTTCGAATGCAAATAACGTTGTCGTTGTAGGGGTAAACACGGTCGTCTCGCGGAAAATATATCGCATAATGTGCTCAACGCTGCAGCAGTCACGAGCGGTGTGCATTAACCGCAGAGGCACGTCTCTTCAAAAGACGTCTCTCGTCGAGTCGCGTTTGATTTAGCGAGGTGCCGCTCCTTCCGGGAGGAGACGACAAAAAAAGGGTTGCGCTATATAATATAATGTATACTGTAATATACTGAATATAAGGCAACGGTTATTTCGCCGTGTACGTATTATATTACGTGGTACCTACCCGCAAAGGAACGCTGCGCTTTCGTGTATCTCTGAGGACCGCGACGATTGTTCAGAGTTGTACCTATACCGTAAATATTATGATACCGAACGACCGCACGCAGGTCAGCGGTAATAACCAGCAGACGATTTTCCCGAAACATACCTATACCGCGCCGGTCCTCGTTAAAACGGCGAGTTCTTACACAGATCTAAAAGTTTTAGGTGCCCATGTATAAGACGTTCCTACGCACCGAGATATTGTATTACATATAAGTTTGCACCAAATTATTAAAAAATTATGTGTGTACGCGCTAGCCCCTATACGCGAGATGTGTATTATATTACATTATTATTATATTATTATTACGCGAAATAAAATGATTCGATGTTTGTGAATTCCAACAAAATGTGTGAATATTAAAATATAAGATATGTAGTCTTATATAGACGATAATTATGTAAATATACTAGTAGGTACATGGTTCTCTGTCCATTTTAAATGTGCCTACGTCATGAGTATAAAATAACGAAGAATTCATTTGTATATTTCCTCTTCATTCGGATGTAGGACTAAAAAGTTGTGTATAGGTTAGGGGTGGTGGAGGAGTTAAAAATGTATTTTTGTTGCGATTGAAAATTAACACTTTAAGAGCGAATGATGAGAAGCGAGTGGTTGTCAAGTTAGAGCTAACGTATCAAATAAATTAGAATTTTAATTTCACTTCCAACATCATAGATTCATAGCATATGAATAGTTACTATGTCTCGATCCTGAATAAAAAGTCCTAGGATGTAAAAATATTATGAATATTGGTTTATTTCATAACTACTATTCGCCAAACTATTCGACGTAGTTGTACTCTAAGGAAAAAGCGAAAAACCTTATGCGTCACCTAACTTATCGGAACTGTTCATTTTCTCAATGACTCTAGTTGTTTTCGGTGTCGTAGAATTGACTGCAACTTATACATATTATCTACACCTCAAAAAATCAAAAGTTTCCTGTCGTCACACTCTCACAGCAAGGTTAAAATGATATAAATATATATGTATATAGTATCACAATTCATACAGGTAGGTGCACATTAAATGTACATAAAACTAAAAGCTCCATACACACTGCATCGGGTACTGTTATGCAACAATAATTATTGTTTCATTTACGAGGTACAAACAATTATATAATTTTCGTCGTTGGTCTAGTGACAGCAAAATTCATGTTTGCTTAAATCGGCGGATGGACTCCGATGACACCGATTTAGGCCATTGAATCGAGTGCGGTAGTATGTAATTCTACGTAAACAGCGATTCGTTAATAATTAAGCAGAATGACCGAAATTCCTCGAACATTGTTGTACTCACTGTCGGGTTCCAAACACTTCCTGTTGAAAAACAAAACAAAACATTTTATGTCAAAGTAATACGTCTTGTAACGCGTAAATCACGTGATCTATAAAAGGTGACAGGCGACAGCGTGATGGTCGTACCGATGATTTCGTCTATCATCCTCCCAAAACGTGAGTGGGTGTTTTTTTCTACCGAATTCGTGTCTCTTTTTCGTAGGGTTCATAATGTATACTCTTTACGAGGTTTACTATTACTATACATGTGCAAACATATTACAGCCACTGCCATTACACGGGTTATAAAATAAACACTACACTATTATGTCTATACTGATTGACAGGTCGACGTGAACACAAAACGTATTTCTCCCCCACGGAGAAAACGAAATATTTTCGTTGATAAAAAATTCTGCTAAATCAAAGATCACGAAAAAAACCTTATAAATATTCATCGAGCCCTGTCGTATTATTATTATTTTTTCCACCGTCTCCGTTTCGTTGACGTTGCGGTACTTAGGCGTTTCGGTATGTCCCCCGGGACGTCACCGCCGTCGTTCCGTCGGGAAAAATCCCAAGTCTGCAGAGGATCAAAATATACGAATAATAAAAATAAAGCAAAATAATAATAATAAAAGCGAAAAGACGGTAATTGGAAGGAACGGAATTAGGATGGGAGGGCAATCTTTGTTGAGCGAAGTACGACGAACCGTGACAAGTATTCGCAGCGGTGCGAACGAACTCCGCGACGCGGGTCGAGAGTGCGAGCGGGATCGGTAAACCCCGATTAAATAATAAAAAACCTTTTAATCCGTAAAAAATAAATACGGGTAGAAGCCCATTACGATGTAAAAAAAAAAAACCAGTAGGATTATAAAATATGCAGGTCGGCAGCCCACAAAAATGTGTACACCCCCTCACGGCCTGCTCACAAACTCTTTATAGTTAATTTTTTTTCGGCCGGTCCTCGCTATTATGTTCAACTGCCGTCGCCTCCGAGGCTTATATGAATTTACACAAAGTTTGGCGCATGCGTGATACCGTATTATTAAGATAGGTGTATGCATTGTGTGTAAATTCCCGAACCGCCGACGCCGCCTTATCGTCCCCCGGAAATCGCAGATATCGTTATAATTAGCCGTATTAATTATAAAGTTATTTTTTAAAAAAGTTTTCCCGGCACTTGACGTGAAAAAAAACGTATTCGTTGCTGGAGCGCCGTTTATTATTATTATTATTATTATTATTATTATTATTTTATTTATTGCACCGCGGTTATTCTTTCTTATCTACAACACCGTATAACAGCTAAACACCCCTTCGCCGGGAACCCTAAGAATGTTTTTATACTTCGCCAATTGCGTCTGAATGAAAGCAATGAACACGTCGTTATTCGTTTTCGTATCGCAAAAAAGTTAGATTAAAATGTTTTGGAATAATATATACAGTTACCTAGTATATATAGCAGCAGCTATTATACAGCTTTCGAGCACAAGTTTGCTTGCTGCAGTGATATCAACAAATGTTATATTTTAGATTTTGAGCGGAGCGATGCATGTTTCAATTCTGCATATTATTATTATTATTATTATTATTATGTTTTGTGTACAATGAACTATTTTTTTTATGTTCAGATAGAGAATTATTTATAAGACGTCGTCGACATATAAATATACAATAATACAATGTGTGTATCATTTATTGGAAAAATATTTCTTGCTTATGTAGAATAAGTGATATGATTTGGTGTTCTTCATTTTTTTTTAAGATTTTCAAAACAACACTGTTGTGATTTATAGCATTTAGCATTTATTTTAAATTTTAAATTCTAGATCAGAATACTATAATCTTTAATGTTTATATTTTATAAACATTCAATGATATTAAGCAATCATAAAATACTTGATTCTTTTTTACCGAAACGCAACACTTTTAAGTTCTGAAAACCGACCAACAATTTTACTCACGCGGTGTATCTAAATATTCAGAAAGCTGTGTGTAAACGAGAGCCGCGCAAGTGCAATCATCGACCGCCAACGTTACCGGAAAAAATGGAGTTTTTTGTCGAGAACAAATCGATAAAGCATTATTATACGAAAATTGTATTTTTTTTTTCCAGTGACGGAAGCGTTTTGCGTTCAAATGGCATTTAACCTATATAAAAATGTAAAATTGATTTTGCCGCCCCACGTCATATAAGGCAAACGTATAAATTCACAATTAAAATATTACGAGTATTCGAATTTCATACCGACAAATGCAATCTGTAACGAGTTGTAAGCAGGTTTCTTTTTTATGTACACGCCTACCCGCAGACCGTTTAAATCGAGCGTTATCTTTTTTTACAAAAATAAAATTGCTCAGTGCACAAAAAACGGTAAATAAAACCAAATTCGTTTTGTTTTTCTCTGGCGAACAATAACAGCAACGATTAAAACTATTCTGCCACATAGAAGAAATGTCATAATACTATAAATAAGAAAACAAATAAATTTAATGATTTATATCATGCTGTTAAAAAAATCCTACGACTACCCGGCGACCGCGACGGGTTGCAGTTCCTGTGCCTCCGCCGAAATATCGGTCGCGGAGGCGATGCACCGGGCGCGCCGAGCGTCAGCCCCCTTCTCGTAGCCGCCCGGTGTCCCCCCCTTTCCCCAAAGTTACGCAACATTTTGCGCGTTGCGCCGGGGTGCAGGGGTCCACGTCACTCCATTCCCACCCATGGTCCCGGTTCGCCCCACCGCCGCCGCCGTTGGATCAATACGTTCGCCAACGCGACCGCCTTCCTCTGTTCCGCAACCTACCCCTATGCCACCCCCTGCCCTCGCCGTGGTAAATGTACCTGCAGGTGCAGTCACATCCCTTCCTCACTGCCGCCGCCTACAACCCTTGACCACTCCAAACGCCAATTCACACCGCCACCACCGACACGGCGGAGAGTCGCCTGCAAGCTGCACGACGCTGCAGTTCCACCGCACCCCGACCGCGTCACACTCAACCACCGTATACCCACACCTCACTGCCGGAGTCCCGGCTCACCGGCATGTGACATTTTTCATTTTTTTATTTTTAATATACCCGTCGTCTCCTATCGTTTTTTTTTTTTTTTTTTTACCTTGTCTCCCCTTCAGATCTACATAAATATTATGCACTGCAGAAGCAGGTAATCAAGCGCGCGAGCTCGTTACGCGAGAGTAATTTTCTCTATCGTTATTATTACATATAATGATAATGATCTCGAAATTAATAGGAAAAAAAGGACACTCTATCTTATTTTTCCTTCTCTTTCACTCACTTTCTCTTCCTCACACTCTCTCGACTTCTCCCGTCTGTTTCCCTCTCTCTATCTCTCTTTTCGTCCCGATTTTTACGCCTTCCACACGACCGCTACAGCGCCATCGCATTGTTTGGAAACATTCCTATACAGATGTACGAGTGAGTGCTCGTACTGTATATAATAATGTATGATGCACCGGCTGCAGTCCGTCGATCCATTTATTTCTTCGGTGACCCTTGCGCCAAAGGTCACGCGCCTTTTCGTCATCAGCGCGACTCGGGATATCGTCCGAGGAATCAAATTAAATGACCGGTAATGGGGGGAAAAAAAATAAAAAAAAATGAGAAAAAAGGTCCGTTTGAAAAAGTTGTCTATTCATCTCGTTTAATTGGTAAACTCTCCTAAAGAACCCCACGTGTCATATTATTACGTTATATATATTATAACGTTTATTACGTTTGTGGAAAAAAAACGAGTCGTCTTTTTTAATTCCTGGCCGTTCCTTAATCAAGATATGACTGCAGCCGCGATTGTATAGCACGCCACCGAGCTGTAACGAGAAACTTTTTGAGTTCACACTCACACACCCATTTATACTTGTATTTGCTATTATAAAATTGCTATTTACCCTCCGGGTCATTTGTTTCGCGGCGCAGAACGCGACGTCATAAACGATTTTCGTACCCACACATACCGATGAGTTAATTAATTAGAAATTTAATTTTACTTTTCGTTTGTTGTATGTGTATATTACTTCGGCTGGAATCCGAACAATGCCATTATAGCTGCATAATATAACATTTTATATGAACTTTCAGCGCCAACACAGCTCTCCACTTCCGTTCCATTTGATTCTTATTCGTTTCTAACCGACAAAAAATATATATATATACTGATAGTGAATCAGATCCAACGGTTTAAATTAAGCAGTTCACGCGTCACACTGAAAAAGTTATAGCATAAAACCACAGTAATAATAACAACACTTGTACATCTAATCACTAGCTTTCGAGTTCTACAAAATGTCCATCAACGGTCGTTATTATATTTTATTCAAAATATTTTTTCAATCGAAATCATATGCAAGGTAAGCGTCCGATAAATATATTAATTTTGGTTTTAATAATAATAATATTATTATGTGCATTTAATAAAACCGATAAAGAGGGTTTAATACTTGCGACCGATGAATGTTACATTATAATAATATATTGAAGTACACATCGAGAAGGAATTAAATGACCGATTCGTTTTATGCATTGGGAACTCTGTGGCATAATATATATTGTACGTTATAATAATATAGTGTTATTAACATATTATCACTATTGTTACCGATTTATAAATAATTATATAAAACGAAAAAGATAATAATTGAAATATAATAATACACACGGCATCGGACGCATTACATGAATTTATAATAAAATAGGAGTTTTAATCGTTTTAAAATGATAAGCGTATAGTTTGTATTACGTCCCAATCAAATGTTGTTCAAATAGGTGTAGGTATGCGTGTAGTTGTTGTCTTTTTTGAATCTAAAATATGCCATCCCAAATGTTTGTACGACATTGCATTTTGTAATAGCTTAAGTCACCTTACGTATTATATAATATTAAATAGGTATTATACTGTATATTATGTGCACAGTGGTAATTCGCCTATCGCTCGCTCTCACAATGAATTCCAATTACGTACGCGCACTTTGAGCGCACATTGAGTGGATATTATACGCTCATTCGAGGACATGTGAATATATTATTATTATATATTACGGGCGGACGGAATTTTCTTCTTTATTTTATTTTTTTATTTTTTAAAAGTCACATTCACTTGCAATTTAAAATCAACGATTTCAATAGTGATTGAATTGTTCGGTGACCGTGTTTAATTATTCAATAATCCTCGAACGTACCCGGTCGACTGCCCCTTTATTTTTTATTCATTTGTACTTAAAAACCAATTAAATCCTCAGGTCACGCCGTGTTCTACACACACACACACACACACACACTAACCTATACGCATGCAAATTTATTGGCGTAATGCACGTTTTATAATCTTTAAATTTTTAATGTCGTACGCTACGGTCGTAATTAAAGAAAAAAAAACGAGACGGTAAACATTTACAAGTACTAGTTGTACTTTTTCTCGTTCTAATATCAAATTTGTACATACAACTCAAATCGAAGTACTTGAACTTGTGAAGGACCGGTATATCGGAATACATACAATATTATATGCATTCATATGGCTATAAAAAACGGAAAGTTTTTCGTTAGCGACTCGAGTTCTCAGAACACTCTCGAGCACGCTTGTGCGAAAATTGTAAGTCGACCATAGATCGTGGCGAGACTATATGTCGTGATTATTATACTGAGCTAACGACATGTTCGCTTCCGAGGTTGCACCGAGACTAGCACAACCCTACTTGAAATTATTATGCTTTTTTTTTTCATGCAGATTCTCAGCACTCAGAACGTAAGTTGAAATCAATTTCTCACGTTTTTATATTATTATTATTATTATTATTAATTCTCCGAACTCGATAAGCCACCCAGGAGTAAACGTTCAGTCTGAAAATATTTATAAATTATAAACGAACTATATAGTAGGTGTGTGTAGTCTTACTAGTTTGAAATTCTTTTCTCGTTAGAAAAATATTTATTGCTGCCGGACGTGCAATTAAAAATATACTCCGCCACTCAAAACAGTCGAAACAATGAACAAAATAAACTGTAGTTTTTTTCAAAAACTTGGTCTCACAACGACGACGACGACTCCACGTGTTTTATTATTGGGTAAAAAAAAAAAAAAAAAGGATACGACTTTCAAAAAATATAACACTTCACGATACAATATAGGTGCAAGTATACATATATATATATATATATATTGTTGAAACAATCACTCTGCAGTATTACACGTGAAAAAGTACAGCACACTTCTCAATCGAAAACAGTCGATCAGTTTGTGCGCGGTGCATGGTTGTCAATTACAGAATCGAAAACCTGCGAGTCGGGCGTTTAAGACAATAACGAGAAGCGTCGGACGAGATATAGTTGTGTGCGTTTACGCATATAGCTGTACAGTGGTGCGCACACACGTGTAGGTAACTATAAACACACACACACACACACACACACACACACACACACACACACACACACTCAGACATATATATAAAATATTATGTGCATCTGCAGAGGCCCGACTCGGTGTCGCCGGCGCCGCCGCCGCCAAACTTGTTGTTATTTAAAACCGGGAGAGCGACGCGTGGGGTGCATATTATAATGACACGCACGACGTTCGGGGTGCGGCATACATTACGCGGAAATATAATCATTCGTCGCGTACCCACACACACCCACACGTACGCGTCTATATATACACACACGTTTATACGTATGATATAATATACTGCGAGTATATTTATGTGCGTATACGTGCGGCGAAACTTTCTAGCCAAGTCATCCGATGCCAATGACGAGTGTCGACATCCATTCGAATGACGAATTGCTTGTCTAAACACGTGAATAATTCCGTAGCGGTATCCGCGTGTATTATATATATATATATATGTATATATAGTGCGCGCGCGTGTGTGTGGGTGAGCGGGTTGCGCGGGTGATGTGCGTGTGACTCTGGCGCGGGAAACCAAAGGAACCCTTCCGGTTTCGCGGCCGCGAGTGTGTTATTAGGGAGGGCCCCGGGGGTCGTGCATTATATACACTGCTGCGGACGTCCGGGTGTGCGTTAAAATGCGTTCATGAATATTTGACGGAAAACCGCAGCGCCGCGACGACGACGTGCACGGTAATGTGCGCGCGTGTATGCGCATTATTATTATTATTATTATTATTATTATTATTATTATTATTATCATCGTCATTTGTTATCGCCGTATAGTAAACGTCTCCGAGCGTAGTACCGACCTATATATTGCGTGTATATATATATATATGCATTTATACATAATATTATTGTATTCAACCCGCGGACGGTCTCTTATGATGAGCTTCCGTTCCGCTCCGCTCGGCAACGCCATATGATTATAATAACGTCATCCTCTGTCGATTTGTACGTTCTTCGACGGCGGCGGCGTGAACTCGTCTTTGAAACGGCGACGTCGGTTCGAAAACGAAACGACATGAAAAATGTGATTTCAACCGATGGCTGCACGTTGTGTTGTTTACGCCATTTTACCGAAGTACAAGTATACCTGCGTAAACAATACCTCCCAGGACTGTTATAAGTAGGTATCTGCTTGAGTATCTGCCATTACAAAAATATAAACGTTCATATTGTAACCTTTCTAGTATAGTGTTTAAGATCTTAACAGTTATTTTGTAACTATCTCAAAAAACTCCATCTGTCGATGTGCTGGTGCTAATAATATTATTATGAGTTGTAGCCGGCGGACTAAAATCGGTAAAAAATAACAGATAACTTCGTTGCTACCTTTGATTATTACCAAAATTAAATTTAAAGAAAAACTACGACATGCATAAATCGACGACATCTATACATGACGATAAGTAATTTCGATTTTCCCAACGTCCCACGCAGTCCTCCTATGATATGGTTGAGGACAAATTGGGTTGCAAAGAAGTAAGAACATGATGAGGGGACAGTCGAGGCTGAAGATAGAGTCAATATTTTGGTAGCCCCTCCAAAGATGACTAACTCCGAGGGCAAACAGTAGAACGTGGACACATGGCGGCAGGTACGTACTATCCAACGAGACCTTTAATTATCGCTGTGTACATTGTAATATTATATGTTATATGATTGCTCATTGTATGTATTTGTAAATCTTAAATTGTATACACCAATGAACGATGGTCACAGAGGAGTAGTATTGTTCGAACAGAGCCTCCTCTGTTATTGGTGCAATTTAGAATTTTGATCATTTTCTGTGATTTAAAATTTTTTTTCGTTTTTTATTATCTTTCATATAAGGGAATCTGGTTAGTAAATGTGCTAAAATCAAAATATTGAACTCGCGATGTAAGAATCGCGAACGTGGTTAGGATGTTACCGAATTGCCTACCTAAGACGCCGTGTCACCATAATAATATTATTATAATAGGTACCTACCTATGATATTTTTTTTTTTTTTTTTATTGATCTTAAGCTTCGGCAACTGAGGCCATTAGCTGTAGTAGGATTTGTATTGTAGGTTTGTATTGTATATTTTGGGACGGTAGGGGGGAACACGTGTGTGTTTGTTTTTGGCAGAATTTCGAATGGGGCACCCGTAGGTTTCTGCCATGCCCCGGGGGTGGGGGATGGCAGCACTTGTTCTCCGGTCACCGCGACTTGTCCGGAGAAAAATGCCGCCCGGTAGCCGAGGATCGAACCGCGACCGGCTGCGTCGCAGCGGACGCGTCAGACCACTCGGTCACCTCATCCCCCCCTATGATATTATTGTCGATAAGAAACTACAGTGTGGATATTGGATTGTAAATTAAGCGTTTTATCTATATATGTAAGAATCTAACTTGATTTTGGAGACGAAGGAAACCGGTTTTGAACCCTCATAATAATAATAATAAACTAATTACCAATTATTTTCATATATTCACCGATAACGATGTCTGTTCCTTTTCTTTTATTTTTTTTATTTTAAAATCGTTGTATTATTTGTATAGCCAAAAAATAGTCTTATGTTTTTAAATTAAATTATTAAAAAATAATTTCTTCCTGATGAAGGTCGGGTAGCTAGTACATTATAATCAATGTTAAAGTTAAAGGAGGGGAAAACGTTTTTAAACTACGACAATGTCTGTCGACACCTCGAAAGTACTCTCACATTGCAGACTGCAGTTCTATGCATGTTATATACTATTATAATAATATTATGTACGACTTAATAATCCCCACTTGCATATCATACACTCATTCAACGGGCATGTTATGTGTTAAACATAATGCTATTAATGAATGACATTTAAGACGCCTTTCCGCATAATAATAATATTGACGTTCCGCACAGTGCGGTGGTGACGTCGTACTTAAGAAATATAATCCTGCACGTCTTGTCTAATGCTCATTGCTATACAATATTATTACGTCGTACTTGCATAGTCCGTATACGTAAAATTAGCGTCTCCCGCTTTGTTTTAAAACAGTTATAACAATTTATTTAGACGCGAGTTGAACGCTTTTAAAATTTGTTTGTGCATCTCGTCTACGAGATTACTATTGTATGGGTACCGCAGTTTTACTCAAACATAAATTTAATTTATTTTAACAGTTAGGTGTAGCGGTGCTGTGTGCGTGTTTATTTTATCCATTTAAACCACGACTTGAGTATTCCAAAATTTAAAAGCACGCGGAACTTTGACGGCGTAAAAGTCACCTGCTGTGTGACGAGGCACCCCGGTACTGAACACGGCTGAACCACGAAGAGGACCAAGCAATACGGGAGACGGCCAATGACCCACGATTGATGTTGAAAATGTTGACCATTCGACATTATACACTATGGCGGTGTTTTGTGGTCGGCGGTTCGAACAACGGAAGAATAGCTGATCAGTGCTCACGAATCGCATACGCGGCGCTGTACCTTTTATTATAATATAATAATGTATAATAACGAGACATTGCGCTCGGTCGTGTTGAAACGAGAAATGTCGACAATATATTATTTTAAACGCCATGTGTGTGCTTAATTAAAAGGGTGTTTATAAATGTGCAGGTCGGGGCGCGGGAAAAACGTTTTACGAGCGCATAAAACATAGCCGAAATCCTTTAACTCGCGAGTTGGGCTACTTCATATAAATAGGGTTCCGAAGAGCCAACACTTTTTCCCGACGTCGTTCTACGTATATAATATATACACCTCCACGTGCTTTTATATATGAGTGCGTACTCACGTCTCCTCCTCGCAGACGTAATCCTGGGATCAGGGCAAGTCGAGGGCACATCCCGCTTGCGTATATTATCCCGTTGCGGTCCGCACAGAAAATAACGACTTTCCATATTATTATTTTGTATGCTTAAAAGGTCGCATGTACTGCTACCATTATTAGTATTATGAAATGTGGGCGAGTGTGCGTTTGGCGGTATAAGGAGCAGGAGACGTTATAAATAATATTACAACATAAACGTTTGTGCATTAATATATACGATACAAGCTGCAGGGCCGAAGTGGTCAACTTTTATTCCAAATTGTTTTACATAACCGCCTCCGTCAAATGGTTTCGGCGGGCTGATAACATATACGGCGTGGTATCGCGAGTGAAACAAAACACAATCAAAGTTCACCGGAAACGAAATAATATTGTACAGGTACAACGCATACATTTTTATGTTCAATATTAATATATATTATCTATAATATCGAAATTATTATATATTGTTATCTTATGTATAAATATGTATTGTATTTACTTCAAATTTGTTATCCATCATTGAAAATTGTAAATTTGACCCACTGATCGTTGTTTAAAAATAAAATAATAAATGTTGTAGTAGTAATCTGTTGTGGGGCACGTTTGTACGAGGTGTATATTATATTGCCGATGACGCCATTGAATTTTTCGATAAATTGTCTTTATTATACTCGTGTGTCAACGAAATTATAATATAGCATACCGGTATAGTACAATATACTGGCGAGGAAGAAACATGTAAATATTTTCCAATGAAATTATTGGTCTTTTTCCATTTCCTAGTTTAATATCTCTAAGTGTGTCATAAATTATACATTTTTATAAGCAGTCGTCATAAATGTATAACGTACTATGTTATTTTAATGTTATTATGCACAGTTAGCTATTTTAGACAACAGATACGAATAGACTTAGACTGTAACCAATATAGTTATTTATAATGACAATGTTTATTCCTAGGTCAGAGAGCTCGAAAATATAATACGCATATGATTTTTTTTACAGCAAGTAGTTAAGAAATATAAATAAAAATGCATCAGCACAATTTCTTATAAAGCTTTTGGAGTTTAAATGGATATATTCAATATATCAAGGTTAGGTTAGGCTATTCGTCAATATTGGACGAAACTTTGGAAAAGTGCAAATTGTTTTGTGGTTAAAAAATGATAACATTTGTAATTGTTATACTATAAATGCTTGAAATTACAACATTAATTCTCATACGTTTTTCTAACATGTTGTAAACATTTGATATGCAATCAGATATTTCATCATTTTATTGCAATTCAAAAAATATACATCATAAAGAGGCCTAAAGTTTTCACCATACGTATAATATTATTTTCCACACACCATGACATTTTAAAAAACATTTTAAAAAACATGTAGATTATTTTTTTGGCTATTTATACTACAGACCTATCACTTCGTTCTTACCGTATCAATAACATTATATTAATATGCATTATACATCTTTAATACATGTCATGTTCTAATATTGTTTAATAAGCAGTATCGGATAATATGACATCGGGAATTACATAAATAATAATATTAAAAGACGACTTGCGGTGTTATATTTGCATGAATAATTGTGTTCGGCGGGATCAATCTAAACGCCTCCGGTCGCTACAGATCACGATGCCGTTTTATTGGTTCGTGCGAACAGCTTCTCATCTCGAGGTCGATGTCACATCCTAGTCACTATGGTTCACGGAGATCATCGTTGCTACAGTGGTCGTCAATAGTCGTAGACTTGGAAGCGGGAAACGATCTTTGACCACGCGGTGATGTGAATGTATTATTTCAGCGGTTCTCAAACTGTGTTCCGCGGAGCCCTGGGGCTCCGCGAGAGTAATCTAGGGGCTTCGTGGCTCCCATATATCATCTGTATTAATTAAATTCAAATTATTAAATTATTATTTTATTTCTTAGTTACATTTTTAATTTTTATACTTGTATTCAATATTATTTGGACCGTACCAATGTGTATTATTTTAAAATTTAAAACTGTAAAGTATTTATAAATCCGCATATTTGTTTATAATCAACATCATTTTCTATGAATTATTGTTGTCTCAAATAACATTTCTAAATTTTGGGGGCTCCGTAATTTTTTTTTTAGAAACATGAGGGCTCCGCGAACAAAAAAGTATGAGAACCGCTGTATTATTTTATTACCACCTGTGGTCTTCCACATATACTCCATGGCAGTCTTATATATATATGTATATCGACATCGGTGATACGGTTGTCATCATGAGTTAAGTTGTAAAAACTATTTTCATTTATTAAGTAATATTATTTAAGGATAAGGTTAGATTAGGCAATATTTTTTTTTTAATACCACGCCTTTAAATAGAGTTTTTTCTTAACGACAGTGACTTTTAATCTTTTAATGTCACTGTCGTGATGGTTTTGTACAATAATTAGGCACCTATTAATATATATTTTATAATTATTCTTATACAGTATTTATCTATAGATGAATGCGGCCATGGAGTTTATGTCATGTTTTTTTTTTTTTGCCGGACTAACTATTTGTGTAGTGTTAGGCACGACAGTGTTTAGGCTTGGATTACAATGGAGTTATTCAAGTTTAAAATATTTAAAATATTACATTTTGAACACAAATTATCGACCGCCACGTCATTGCCTTGAGGCATCACGCGTTGACCTATTTCTTTGAGCATATTTTCACAGATGATATATGGAAATCGCTTAGAAACCTCACTGCTTTTATATTTGTCCCCGAGCTTTTTCCTCTTTTTCCTTTTTATTTAAGGGTTAACATCAAAATAATGTAATGTTTTATAGATATTAAAGTACCCCGATGGGCAAATTAAACACGCAGCTATTGCAAATGTAGAGGTTACCATGACCTTGCGAAAAAAAATACCCGAACAAAAGTTATCTACTCGGCATCCCCATATAATTATAATTTTTCTTTTGCGTCTCATGTTATTCGAATAAAATCTAGGAAAAGCGATTGTACGAACACGTATAATAATTATTTATGATATAATATACACTGACGAATCGTATCGCGATTTATTTACAGTCTTGACGTTATCGGACGGCAATACGTATAATATTGTAACAAATACAGAATCGCTAGAGACGACAACAAACGGACGGACGAATTCTGTTTAAAGACGATTTATGAACCTTTCAATGTTATAATATATATTATATTACATAATACATAAGATGCTCTGAGAACTGATAACGACGGTCGCACAACCTATATTAATACAGATGTACTATATAGGTATACAAGCCACTTGGCACGTGTACACTAATATTATATATATTTATATGATTTCGTTTCAAAATATTTCGAACCGAAAGATTTTTGATTACGAGCACCCCATCGTAGAGTAAACAAGGCATTCGCGAATCGTGATAATTGTTGATCGATAGTACATAATATGTATAATACCTATATATATATATATCTTTATGATTCGTTCGTACAATATTGTACATCCATGTAAGCCGAAAACTAAGAGTAAATACAGCATATATATATATACGCCAATATATCTAAATCAAAAACATTCTATATTTTATTTATACTCGATACGATCTATTACGATTTATGAGCTGGCCGTCATAATAAATTAATAATAAATAATATAGCTTCGTAATATCCTCTGACTAGTGTATTGTTTATAATATTACATACATTGTCCTTATAAATATATAAATACTTATATATATATATATAAATATATTATTATATATAATATATAGAGCAAAGTCTCCGACGGTATAAAAATTTAGATTTCTGATGTGTTTAAAATGTATAAAATATTATACTATATATTATATTATATTATTTCTAAATTATAAAACGCAGTATAATAGAGTGGGTGGTTGCTATATATATTTTGCATTTAATAAATCGATAATAATTGGCGGGCGCAGTCCGGTTGGTATTGCAGATAGGATTGCATTGTGGTAATAGGTATAGTAAAGCAGGTATACTAAATGTACTCGGAAACGAATTCCGTTTAGATAATCTCTTCCGTTTCCGGTACTATACGCACGTTTTCGCCGCCTTCGGTGATGGGTGCAGGAGATTTTCCGGGTGTCGACGACAGAACCTATTTAAAAAAAACGAAAATTCGTTGTCGTCGCGAACCGTACTCTCTCCCTCTGTTTAATATATGTATATATATTTACAGTATATATAATATATATACGTATGTAGTGCTTACCGCTTCTCTTCGGATTTCACCGGTACGTTTCGACGCCTCGAGCTCCACCGAAAAGGGTCAAATGTGCGCATGTAATTCAAAGTGATTTTCTATTTCGCGCATAATGGGAGTTTGGGGGATATTTTTTTTTTCTCCGGAAAGAAACTCGTTTCGACCGCAGTGAACCGCAGAAATTGGGTTAAACGAATATGTACCGATAGAACCGGGGGATTTTTCAATCAAATATGTTATGTAGAATGTAAGTAGGTGTAAACCAAATCGTTTCTCTCGGATTTTTTTTTACACGTCCATGTGTAGAGGATGCTTGTTGTTTAGCATACGATTTATTATGTCCTTTCGATCATATCATATAATATTGTTCTTTAAACATTTACATATTATTACTGATTTAGAATAAATAAAAGAAAAAACAAATATAATAATAAATAGAATGATTTTTTGTAGATACTGGTCCTGTTGTTGAGAATTAATTATGTCTTTATTGGAATTCCGATTTTTGGAATTTTCGACGGTGTACTTAAAAGACCATTATTATTTTACGGCATTATTATTATAAGGACTATCCTATAGTCTTACAAACTATTTATTCATTAAAATTACAATCTACCTTTATACTATATAGTCAATAGATGATAATTATTTTTAACATTTCCATTTATTTGAATCGTAACTGAAACGACTAACGAGTTATAACTAGCTACTATGGTTTCTGAGTTATCTTATTTAATAATTGTTTTTAAGTATAACAACTTATGAGATAGTTAGGTGAATACCAAAAAAATAAAAATAAAACTACTAATTAGTAATTATGTTGTAATCCGTTAATCAGTACCTACTTAATCAACTATTTTTTATTCCAATTATGTTTTGTGTATTACTATTAGAGTCAATAGGTCACTTATCACTTATCGTTTTATTTAATAAAAATAAAAATAGTTACAATTTTTTTTTATTATTTCATTTAAATATTAAATTAACATACTAAAAAAAATAATCTAATAAATAATAATAATCAACTGGTATAGCTTTTAAATGCGTTACAAATCCGTTATTGAAACAAATCTTTAACAAGCTATGTATATTAAAATATTCTTAGAAATTCTAGAAATCGGAATTGTATTCAATGCATTATAATTAGGTCGGCATTCAAATTGGGCTACTCAAGGGTTAACAGTGTTAACACACTCATTACATTGTAAGTTCGACAATATTTTTAAAATTTATTGCCTAATGCTTACACAGTGCGTCAAAACGTGATACTTAGATAAATGTAAACTTAAGTACAATAATGTACACGGCAATTTATTAATTTACTAAACAAGTAGTTGTGCAAGTTTTCTTGCCATCTTAGCACGTAAAATGACAACATCGGTTGCCCTTTAAATGCATGATGATGTATTATATGGCACATTTTTTATATAGTGGTATCCCCATTAAAGTCTAATCTACATGAAAAAACAGAGCGTCAGCCGTAAACACCCTTTTACCACCAAATAATTTATACGGTTGATGACTAATATTCGATAAAATTTTTTTTTAATATGTGTCTTTGCAGCTAACACTGTGGATTAATACGGTGGACAATGACTGTAAAAATAATTATGTAATTATGGTAACATTTTCACACGTCTGTCCATCGTGATCGGATCGCATACAAAACAGGTATCAAAATGATCGCAGTTTGAGTTTTCAAATGATCGTAGGTTTTGGAATTTAAGTTAAAATTAATAAATCATAACGTTAGCCTTATTTAGTTGTTCAAATTAAATTTAAACATCTTAATCAATTGTGTTCTAAATAAATGTCTACGCGCTTATTACATAGCAACGAGCTCAATAACAAGGTGTTTCATTTTTATTTACGTATATGTCTGTGATACACCAAAATTGGACGAAACATCAGTAACTGTAATTTTACCTTTTTTACTTCATACTGCAATAGCTATCCTACCACCCACTAGGAATAATGTTACATTATTCGATAGTGTATCGGCACTCCATTTATCAGCTATATAATACACCAGGACTCACACACTGATCACATAATATTTACAGGTTAATATAATCGTTTAGTATTTTAAAGATTCCGTATACCTAATAAATAAAGAAACATAAGTATGCATACTTAAATGTCATAGGTTTAAATTTTTTTTTTTTTTGGGGGGGGGGTTGGATTTGGGTGCTTATCCCCGAACTTAACTTTGAAAGTGTAATAAATGATGTTAAAACGTGTTGAATTATATTTTTAGCCCCCTTCCCCAGTAGGCCTTTTACTAGCTACTAATGTATTACTCCAATGCCCATCTTATTAGTTTTTGGAATCTACTTGTTTTTTTCTATCTTTAGAAAATGTATTATGAATGCTAATGTAATCCACTAATAATTATATAAAAATAAATTGTTGAACTAAAACCTGATTTTGGAATTTTGGAGGAGAAAAAGTTAAGTGCCTCTTTTTGTATCCATCCTACGCTCATATAATATCCTTCACCAAACCCACTCTAACCCAACCTTACTTAACTATACACTTGTGAAATAATATTATCAACTCAAGAATAAAGGCCCAACAATGTAACAAAGTAAAGCAATAACTATAGCATGCGACCTGCAGAAGTGCAGCAATACTTCTTAATATTGTCTGACAGAATATCACTTCACACATAAATCACAGTGTTGATTATTTAAAGTTGAGAAAAAAATTAAATTAATTGACGACGAAACTTTGAAAATTTAAATATTATGTTGAAATAATTTATCGCGAAAAATCAAAAAAATATTGAGTACAATCATTGCACCGATTCACTGCCAAAATATTACGATAACTACGAATTAACCAATGATGTTTGATTAAACATTTAAACAGTGTATTAAATCGTTTTCAACGAAGCAGGATACTATTATTTTAATAAAAATATTTAATATTTATGGTTAGCACGGTAGATAGTACACAAATATTTATTACTTTATCCACCAGCCAACATAATAATATACTAATTTTATAAGTATTTCTTAAAGTAATAATTAAATTCCAACCAGAGTTATACTTCTTATCGATCTATTGTAGTTGCACACGTTATATTTATACGTTTATCGTTCACATTTTCCTCTTATTCAACGCTTTCGAATTAAATTTTTTTTTCGCCCGCTTGCAGACATAATAATGATTTAGTAGAGCAGTGACGTTCTAAATTCCACCTGCAGCTATATACAAATTCCGAGCAATTTATTTCCTTGACGTCTAGAAAATATATTGTTTTTTGTAGGTTCGGAAACGCGCACACATCTGTTGGCGATCTTTTCAGACGTGACATTTTAATTAATATCCCGTTAAAAATCATTATTCCCCAATGAATTTCGTCACTCACATGGGTTATAAATTTGAGAGCGTTCCGACGGCTGATGTTTGGGTATTATAATATATTACATAATATAACTATCTAAAATGTCCGTTTCGATATAACCGACGATATGGAATGTTTTTTTGTGGCGTATTTTTTTTACTTTTTGTTACGAAATGTTGAATGTCTTTGGTTGTTAGTCGACTTAAAAATATACCAAAAATAAAAATTATATACGAGTAATGAGTATATACTACATTACCTATGCACCGAATTCATGTTTTCATCGTTTTGGATTGTTAGTATAATCAAATATAGGTACATACAAAATGTTTGCTCTTTCTTTGGATTTTTATGCTTGCATTATGTTTTTGTACAAATTCTGATCATTATGTTTTCGTGCTGTGGATTATTATCTCAATAACTTTGATTTGAATAGAATATTACGAGGAAAATACACCTTGTCGCCGCGAGAACAAACAAATCGTGTTATAAAAACAGCTCAACCATTTGTACGTCTGTGTGTTGACTAAACGAGTTCTCCGAAACTAAACTCTCTGGAGCCAACTACAGTAGGATCTATAGGTGTAAGTGTCACCGGAGAGTTATATTATAAGTCTACATCTCTTTTTCACATGTCACGTCAGTACGTTTTAGAAAAGTAATGGTTATTTAATCCGTCACATGTAGACTAAACGAACATAATCAACAGGTCGTATTAAATGTCCGTGGTTCGATCATCGAATATTGTACAGAGTTTTGCATGATTTTTTAAAAACAATTTTTTATTTATCGACTGATACAACATTTACCTTATTAATCATTATATTATTATTATTATTATTATTATTTTTATATATTGAACATAAGCCCGGCGACTAAGACCATTAGCTGTTGTAGGGATTATGAACTGTGGTAGGGGTAAGGTTGGTACTGTAGGTTGTTTTTACGATTGTTTTGGGTTGTTACGGTAGGTAGCAAACACGTGTATGTGTGGCAAGGTTTTTAACTACTATGAATCCGGGTGGTCACCCATCCGGGAGCTTGTAGCTGTGACCGTTACTTCCATTCGCATTCCGCCACGGGTAGCAGCCACAATCATGATATTAATTAAGGTATTAATACGTATATGTCCATAATATTTTAACCACTATTATTGATATTCACCATACCTAAGCAGTAAGCACTACCTTTTAATTCACTTTGAATGTTGCTTATGGGAAGTTTTCTATAGTTGGCCAAAAGACTAAACGAGTAAGTAATTAGTTATAGCTTATATAAGTAAGTTATAAGTTTGTAAGTATTTAAAGTTAAGATGGACGCATTGGAGCGGCATGGGTGTTGCTAAATGTTGGTTAGCTGTAACTCGGTTTAGATACTTTGAACATTTATTTTAAGTTACAACCAACCATCAAGTCATTCGAAATAAAATATGGAAAAATTGTATTTCTCAGAAAAATATTCTATTTTGGAATATAAAATTTAACATGCATGATTTCTGTTACTTCAACCTAACTATAAAATAATACGGCACACATTTTTTGTTTTTAAATTGTCGTATCGTTATGATTTCATATTATATAGTCTGAAACAAAAGTGTCTGAAAACGTTGAACTTTTCTAAAAAAAATCGGTGTTTACCTTTTGAAGAATTACACGGTTTGTTAAGCAATAATGGTTAATGCCGAATCGCAGTTTTATTGACTAATTATACTAATTAGTATGGGCAATGTAAAATGTATCTTTAAAAAATCCTCCAGTACCAATACATAATTCACGTAGAAGACTTTAATACGGAGATAAAGTCTTTTAGGCCTATTAATCCACAGCAATAATCGAGTGCGCCTGCAGTGTACACGATAATAATAGGTAGGTACCTACGCGTACGCCTTTTAATCTATATATTAATATATATATGCATATAAATACACATAATATATACATATATAGTTCGATAATTTAATATATATTTGCCCACACACATGTTGTGTGTTGTTGTTGTTGTATAAGAGTAAACCTCGTAAATCCTCGTTAATCTAATAATTGATGGCCGCCATATAGACGCGAGTCGTTCGCGTACACGCAGATAGTATTGATATTTATTCGTGGCGTATATTGCTATTATTTGCTGCAGCGTAATATGTATATATTACGTACATGGGTAGGTAAGTACCCGTCGCACACAGAATATATATTTTCGGTCCGACGATTCGTTTACTGTGACTGTATAACGTATAAGCAGAGGATTGATAATAGAGTGTAGTAAATTCATTGCATCCAAATGGTAAACAATATTATGCACCAGGCGGCAGTACCATAATATATTGTATTGTGCAGGGTGAATTCGGAAATATTGGAATTAATGACATGATTATTTAAATGTAGTTTAGGTGTAAGATTATCGAACCCTCCACGGGTTGATTCTCTACATTAATAATTTATTAATTTTTGCACAGGTACCTACGATCGAAAACCCGCAAACAACTGTACACTCTCGAAATGATCGGTCTACATGTCCATATAATAGATCAATTCGGCATTTACTCCAATTAGTATAAGTACCCGAGAGAGTCAACTTTTTAATGTATAAAACCGATTCGGTTCGCTTACAGCCACTGCAATGTGTTCGTGTTCAGACAAATTATATCTGCTATTAATCGTGTAATGAGAGAGGTTCACATTTGCGAAAAAACAAAAAATTACAGATGCCTAATCGTATACGTAAAATCTATTGCAATGTTTAAAAATAGCGTGATTTCTGTACTATTCTGTAAATCACCCCGAGTGTGTGTGCACATAAATGTCGTGATGAATGACGCGCGTGACTTGGCGGGGTCGCAAGTGGTGGCCGTTACATTGTTAAAATAACAACGACAGTAATGCATGCGTATGTCAGGTGAAAGACGCGCGGTTTAACGGCACTTCTTCGGCCGCCGGAGCTATTTATGAATAGCCCAAATGAATTTATCGACCGGGCGGACGTCTTAAATCAGAGCACGGCGATTTATAAATCTCGTCGAGTCGGTGGCGGGGCCCCGAAAGAGAGCAAAACACACCATAAAACACCCGAACACCGGGGTGGCTTGTTTGTAATGATGATGATGATGATGATAATAATAATAATAATAATAATATGTTGTACGCATATAGCCCTCGCTCGTCGTATATTATACGAACACGTCCGAAACCGAGTATTTCCGTATATTATTCAGTTGTACACTGCTGTTAGAATAAACACAATCCAAAGATTTATACACTTCGGGCCATATTTTGTTTTAAGTCCGCGACGCTTTGTTTTTCTTTCTCCTCCTCGTATACATATACGACGGCGCGTGATATCCAAAGGGGTTTCGGTTGTATATTATTGTCACTCTATTGTTATTGTTTTAATAATATTTGGGTCAACCGCTAACCGTTCGTCGTCGTCGTCGTCGTGGACACATCTGGTCGCTGTGAAGTGATCGTGACGAAACCGATCTCGTCACCGCCGTAAATATCATAATAATGTTGTACATGATAATATATATTAGGTACCGAACTATTATAGTAACCAAGAAAACGGTTTGAACACTCGAGCCAATCATGTGCACGGCCAAGTTTTTTTATCACAAAAGATTTCTTACGTACGCCGAGTGTTTTTAAGACATAATGAAATTTTAGTATACACCACAGTGCACTAGTGCACTATAAAATACGACTAATATAATGAATCCATCGTAGACCAGGCGCAATCAGAGCGTTTAAATAAACAAAAGCACTGACAATTGTAGATAAATGTAAGACAGTGAACTGTGTACTATAATCGGCATTTATTGTTGTGCGATATTTCGTGTAGTTCAGACTAAAATCGGAATCGTTATAATTTATTTGACAGTTAATAATTATCATTAAACTCGACGTTCCGGTAATATTGTTAATTTATCATAATTATTATATCGCGTTACAAACGACGTTTCACTGTACCTAGTTTTCTTTGACGTCGTCTTGCAAAAATTGTAAATTAGTTTTATCTTTGTTATGAAGTCTAATTACTATTAAAATCCCATAAATCATAATGATATTAAAGTCATAGTAGAATGTAAAACAAGGGTACATAAGGTACTTAAACGTGCAACACGCGTTCGCAACAATAATGTTATATTTTTATTTTAACATTAACGGCTGTCAGGTATTTTTCGCTTCATACTTAATTAAAAATGAAAAAGTTGGTAACTAAAAGTAAAGGTGTAATTTTCAGAAAAGGAATTCTTCTTTTAAGAAGATTAGAAAATAAAGCTTCATTATTAAGATCTTAAATACTTATTATTACTTCGCGTAATGGCACTCAGACAAATCTGCGTGTTTATATTAAAATATTACGGGTAATAATGCAGGTAGTTTGTTTTTATTTTTAAAAAACTACAAGTCGTTATAACGTTTCTTGTTTCAGTCTTACTTATCTAAAAATTTAAAAGACAATTAATTAAATAAAGACAAAGGACATTACTGTACGATTGTATATTGTTCTTCAATACATTTTGGATCTTAAAACATTAATGTAATAAGGTTAGTAGATATTTTTAAGTGCAATACATATTATTTAATTATAGGATGGATCCGTTAAGCAAAATTGTATTACATATTGTGTTTTTATTTTTCATTTCATGGTAATTTATTATAAGATTATGAGTTAAATTCGGTTGTTCTCGAAAATGAAAATTAATCGATAAATTAGATCGTCTTTTGATCGTTTGTAAATTCCTACAAAACAGTTATCCATTAATATAATTGTTTAAATTAACAAGAATATTAACCAATGTAATTTTTGTTTTATTTACACTTCTCTTATTATTATGACTCAAATAAAGTTAATCATACCAAGATGAAATCGCATTGATTCCCTTTTTTCCATAGAAGGTTATGATGTTATATGTGAGTTTATTATGGTCAATATGACAATATTTAGTTAAATGACAAATTATGAATATCAGGTCTAACGGTTAATACTGGTATTATCAATTTCAAGCAATTATTACTTATTATCCAGTTAACTAATTTTTCCGTATTATTCTATATCGATATTAATATTTTAAAATTGTTTATTTTATAACCGTCTTGTCTTCAAATTATGCTGAGATTATGAACATTACAATTAAATGATCGGCCGTAAGAAACGCTCTAAAAAAAAATCGAAACATACTTCGGCCAATTAACCATTTCGATTGGACGATTGCGGGTAATATATTATTATTACTATCATCATTATTACTTCCTTTACAGCCCATTGATGCGTTCTACTCGAAGAGTTTTCCGATCGATTTTTTTACGAGCACATCGATACGCGGCGGAATATATTTTCATACTCGCACCCTTTTTCGTACGTATAATGTAATATATAAAATATATACCATATGGATGACATATTCCACGGTGTTCCGGCCCATTGGTTTACGGTACGCGTCGGTTCGGGAGGGGGGAGGGGGGGTTATTATTATTATGATCCAATAATAACGGCCTAGCATACGCCGCCGACGAAACGCGTATATAATTCACGTGCATAATGCAATAATAATATTTCGGGATTTTTTTACGAATCTCATTTTATTATTATTATCGCCACGCGTCCCGTAAATTATTTTGCACGAATATTGCACCACCACCCCTGCATTACACATATACATGTTTTTGAATGGAGGAATATAAAAATAAAATAATAATAACGTTACCTGTTGACGGCGATGGCCCGCCGACCCTCTCACACTGCCCTGTGCTACGCGTGTATCGCTCAGAAAATCATGAGCCGAAGATCTACGGGGACCTTTCAAAAGGTCTGCGGTGGTATAAACCAGAAATAAATAATAGCGCTTTAATTACCGTGTTCCGGGAGTGTGTAATTAACATTGACGCTAATATTGATGGGCGGGGGCATGCGGTGGTGTCGGTTTCGGCGACGACGAAAACAACAAAATAGTGAGAGTGACAGCGAAAGAGAGGGTAAGAGAGAAATAATGATATAAAAACCGCGACTTTAAGACCACAGCACGCGTCTTAACCGCGAAAATTGCTGTTCCACCACCGCCGTTGTACTTATAAATTATACTCCGAGTGAGTTGCTTCGCGAGTAAGTCGAGATTTTCGGTTCTCCTCCGCCTTACGGGTTTTAATTAAAAGCAACAGTGCCGAACTTTCGACGCTGCCACAGCCCCTCTCCAAAATCCAATTAATCTTCGAATAAAAATTAATCAGCTAGAGTGGGGATAAAGGGGCGTTTGGTCAACCGCGACGAGGACGACGACGACGACAAACTTATAATATTATAAAACAATGTTCGGATCTGAATACATATATATATATATATATAAATACACGTACAAAAATAAATACAACCCCACCATGACAAGAAAATGGTTGTCCATCTCCCTTTCGTCAGAAATGTAATGACATACTTGAAATAATAACAACAGTCAAATAAATGTGAACACCGCCTTAGAGTCTTGTTGCAAGAGGTAAAGGTGCAAGTGCAGAGTAACTGCATACACAACAGGGATGGTCAGCGACGAGAAAATCGAACAGTATGATGAGCAATTATACAAAGAGCAGGAAAAGGAATAATACGAGGCCTATAATTATATGCGGAGAAATGTTTTAAGGCGTGACTCGTGATTTGGCCATCCCGAATGATTGGCATAAATTGTAAACTATAACAATATATGTTTGCGCATTGTGTATAATAATATATTATAGGCGTGCATCGCATGAGATTGCCATGATAGTAATATAATTAACGCATTTTTATTATCTTAGTTTAAAAATAATCGTCCCTCATATCGAGTAGGTGTACGATATAGCAGACGTCTGCAGTCAACGGCGTTTGTCGTAATTTGTATAGATTATAATTTTTGTTTTCTACGTCGTTTTCACTTATTTATTATCGACGAGTAGTTTTGACGTTTGTTCGTTCGTTCGTTGTCGCGATATACGGACGACATGTCGATAAAGGAAACACCGATTAAGTCGTGCCCACCCGCTCAATAAGATTCCATTCGTCGATATGAGGTCCAAGTCCGGCACCGGTGAGCGTTTCCGGAAACCTGAAACAGACGTCATCACAGTTTACAGTCACTATCAGCTGCTACGCGACTTCATTAAAAGCAAGTTTATTTTTCTTTACTCGCCTCGCCCCATTCACTCGACCAAAGTACACGCTTTTTCACTTTTTAGGAGTATCAAAAAAAAACTCTCGTCTCGAGTAACTTTTTATATTTTATTTAAAAAATATTTAATTTGCTATCGTTCAACCTGAGATAAAAAAAACATAGTATTATAATGTGTTGTCGTTTTGTCGAGTTTAAAAGTTAGTTTGTATAAAAAATATTCATGCCATCATCATAACAATATCATGACACAAAATATATTATATATTATATTTTGTGTCCATGTACTTATCTGATTGCTAAACCATACGAAAATCCGTAATATTTGTGTCCAAGTATACTTACCTGATTGCTATGCCGTACACCAACATCCATAGAAATTTAGTTCAGTATTATATCATTGTGGTGTACAATGACGATTTAATTTTTTCGATTTATACTTAGGAATTCTCTTGAGGAGTCCCAAGCGACACTTCTCTAATATGGCTTCTATAGTTCTATATCACAAATATTACTATAATAAAAATAATAATAATATTATACAAACGGTACTAATAATGTATTATCGTTTATAAAGACGTATCTATAGCGTAAAAACGGCGTCTGATGCGTTTTTCCAGTCTGTTGAAATCGCAGAATATTATTGTACAACCATTGTCTCCCGGTCTTTCGTCAGAATTCCACGAAATTCTACTTCACAGTCGTTGTACAACGTGTTACGAGTATAATACACGTGCGTATAATAATAATAATAATAATAGTAATAATAATATTATTATTATTATTATTGCTCGCGTGCCGGTCTGTAGAGTTGAAGCCCTCTCGTGGCGTGCTGCAACGGCAGCTGAGCTTTTCCAATAATGTCCAATTAGGCCGAAAAGCCCGGGAGTCCTTTGAAAGTGGACGCGCCGCGAGCGCGAGAGGGTGGTGGCGGTGGCAGGCGTAGGTAAAATCCGTCCGAAATATCGTTATAGCTCCGGCGAGGGGGTGGTGGCGCCTTTTGAAAAGGGAAACTCATAAGTGATACTCGAAACACGACGAGCGCGCGTTATTCGGGGCTGCCTCCATTCCCGCGCTCTCCGGACTCGAGAACCACATCATAATATTATAATATATAAGCGAGCCCGGTGACGTACAACTTCTGTTGGAGGTATTAC
>NW_019101782.1:0-5329 GCF_001856785.1 Myzus persicae | reverse complement strand
TTGAAAACTATTACATAAATTATTAGTGGACAGATTATTTAACCACTCATAAATAGTTTTGCTAGTTTTACCAATTTCAAATTCTGGTAACGATTTTAACAATCTGAGTTCTGCTTCAAGTTCACTGTCATTTAAATTAAACCTATTGGAAAGTAAAATTAAGTCTTGTTCATGCAGCTTAAACTGTAATAAACGTCCAATTGCACTTATTAGTAAAAGTGTTTCTTGACTAAAACGTTCTTCTAATCCGTTTAAAAGGTCATCTAAAACTGTGTAGTACACAAAACATTTCATTTCTGTTTTTTTGTCAGAAGTAAAATGTTGAGTATTGTTGCTGTCAATTCGACTAGACACTTTTCTTTGTTTTACATTTGGTATCTCTATTTTTTGTGAACTACAAATGTCCAAAACTTTGTCAAATAATGTTGAATAGTTATCTTCATCAGTTCTTAAGTCAGTTAATGATTTCTTTAGTGCTTCAACAATTGATACGGCAGCTAAGAGGTCTAGGTCTGGTGATTGCAACTTTGCGCTAACTATGCGAATTTGAATCAGAATAGGTTTTAAAACCGTTAAAGCAAATATAAAATTGAAACTTTTTAGATTGTGGATAAGTCCATTTGCTTTTAATCTCACATCAGCTAATTTTGTAGTCTTATATATTTCTGAAAGACACTGTACTAAAGAATCATAATTATGATCAACTGCTTCAATAGCTTCTGATCGGCACGCCCATCTGGTTGTCGATAACGATTTTAATGTTTTTAATTTATTATTTGTTTGTTGAGATATTTTTTCTAATACAGAATGTCGAATTGGACTTCCCTCAACAAAACTAAATATCATTTGAACACACCCAAAAAAATCAAAAACTACACGATTTTTATGTCCCAATGAGTCCACTAAAACCAGATTAAGGCAGTGACCATAACAATGTATATACTGAATTTGAGGATTTTCAATTTTAATTTTGGCTTGAACACCATTATTTTTGCCAGACAATGTAGCAGCTCCATCAAAACAAACAGCCAAGACCGAACTCCAATCTACATTAATTTCTTTAATTTTTTCAGTTAAACTGTTAAAAATTGAACTAGCGTCCACTGCATGTAAACGTTGTAAGCCTATAAATATTTCAGTTGGTTTATTTTTCGAAGGATCAAAAAACCTTACTACAACAGACATTTGCTCGTGATGGCCCACATCACTTGTTTCATCTGCACATACAGAAATAAGTTTATTTTTTATTTTTGATGAAATTTTATGTTTCATTACATTGTTAATTGATTTCAATAAATCATTTTGGATTAAATTACTGGTATATAGTACATTCTTTTTACCATTATCTATGTGATTTCTTAAAGTTTCATCATACTTTTTAAGAACACTTACAAAGTCTAAAAACATACCTTTACAAACATTGGACTTTTGTTCGTTGTGTCCTCGGAAGGGTTTACCACTTTTAGCTAAACATAGAGTGATGTCAATTAGGCGAACCAATACACTGCGATTATGTAAACGTTCTTTTTCTCTCTGACTAATGGCCATAATTCTTGACTCATCTAATGCAATATCTATTGATTTAGAACTTAAAAAATTTTTGTTTGCAGTCATGGAGTGAATGTGGGATTTAGATTTTTGATGGTCTTTAAACTTTGTAGTTGCCTTATTCCAATTTTTGAAACCATGACGTGAAAATGTAAAATCTATTTGGCCTTTATTGAGTCCATCAGATGAATTAAATAGTCGACATTTGAAGCAAAATGCTTTATCCACTTTAGGACTATATTCCAACCATTCAAAATTATCAAACCATGATTTATTGAAACTACGTACAGTACTACCAAATTTTGTCCTTGGATACAGCTCAAGTTTAGGCTGAAATGGTCCACGTTCAACTCTGGATTTCCTTTCAAGTTGATGAATAGGCAATGCATTCGATGGGTCATCAGGATGAATAATAGATTCATGATTTTCACATTTAACCTCTAATCAAAATTTAAAATTACAATAGGTCACATTTTAAATTAAAATTTTCAATTTACTTCAAAAAACAGAAAATTAATGTTTATTAATCAACATAAACTAGTATTTGGTACAATTAAGTAATAATAAAAACATTATATTGATAACATTGTTAAAATAACATGGTAAAACATATCAAATTAGGACACTTAAAAAATACCAGGTTAATTTTAATATATTACATATACAATATATATTACATAAGACAAAAAATGTTAATTTCGATGAAAATTGGTACAGACATAGATTAGAAAGTTGGGGAAGAACCTGATAATATACTGCTCGCATAATCATAAAAACGCATTGCCGTGATAGCTAGAAAACCATGTCAGTAAAACCTAAAGTTAATATATTTTAATATATACAAGTGTTACAATCTAGTACTACCAATAAAATCATTGGATTATTATTATTAGTTAAATAAATTTAATCTACATTATCTAATGAATATTCAAAACAAATAATTAACACATACCTTTACCTCGAGCACACAACATATTTAAGACTCATAAAGAAAACATGAATACATAGGTTTAAACGCAAATTAAATACCTGTTGATACTGTTATAGGAGGGANGTCCTATAACATTTTCTTTGGCTGTTTAGAAAACAGATACAATTAACATTTAAAAGTAAAAATAGTAAAATAAATTGATTTTTATTGAATGTGTATATTACCTGTAGTTGATACACCTGTATTTGGAACAGAACTAGTACTGGCTATAGGTCCCTTTGGTACATGGTTCCAAAAATCATTCAATGTCCTTTTATTACTCATCATTGGTTTAATATGATATTATGATATTAGAATATGGACATTAGTTACTAAAATTATTGATGATATTTGATATTTTAAAAACTAAATTTTCATAATACTAGTAGGTAATAAATAATAATAATGAAAATAATATAATTGATAACTCAAATTACATCATGTTATCATGATATATAGAGGGGAACGCCGAATATATCCATAGATAATAAATCGTTATTATCACGTAATCTTGTTAATTGTCCCTAAATTTTGGTATAGTACAATTGGTATGTTCGGACAAATGCATTTGACCCACTTTTGATTTTGATGCTACCGCTTATCAAATATATAATAATATCAAGTCTGAATAGAGTGGTTATGTAAATCTAAAATTTTAAATCCAAGGAATATCTTAGTTCCTGCCACCTGAAGTCGCAGGGGGTGCAGGTGCATACCCTGCACCCCCCGTGGACACGCCTATGAATTTCACCCAAAAGCACGAATTAAGATATACAGGATACGAAACGACGTGCCTTATCAGTAATATATTTGAAGCTCTGACCTTCTCATCTTGCGGCCAGACACTTAGCGCTTGAAGAGGATACCGGTAGAATAAGGAACTAATTCAATATAATAGGTAAAATGTATTTTTTTGACTATACCTACTTTAACACTTATTACTATAAAACAAATAGTTATTAGCAAATACTTTATACGTATATGTATTTGTTATTAGTTATTACTTAATACTTACCAAACTGAAATGAAAACAAGTTCAACAGCTTAAAAAATCAAATATTTTAAGTTTAACATGTATAAATGAATTATAAATTTTAAATATAGGCAGTAAATACCTAACAATAAATACATTACAGTTACAGTTAATTTGCAGATAATTTTGATAGCTTTTTCTTCACCCTATTTGTTGTTTTCTTTTCTTTGTTATGCATAAATGTGAACTGCCTCATTCTCATCGTCAAATATGATGTGAAAATATATTCAATAATATCAGATTTATGTTCATTACATGGAAAAGGGATTGTGTAGTTATTGTTAAAGAAATGTTCAACAGTATCATCAAAAACATTTGGACTATTGGCATTAATTGCAAATGATGTTTCAATGAGTCTTACTAAAATAAAAAAATTACTATTCGGATGAATTAAGAATCCTTTAGACTTAAGGTGGACTAGTTGAGCTGCATTGGATACAGATGAATTCCCTTCAATATTTTTAATACCTGATAAGCACACTTCACATGTAGTTTTCTTCATCAACTTTCTTGCTAAATATCTTAATTAATAAAAATAAAATAATATGTGAGTAAAATTTAAAATAGAATTTTGTAAGATTGTTTAGAAAGGATATTAATCTAATAATTAGATAGATATAAGTAGGTAATATAACGAAAAAAAATTTTTTTTGTTCTTACCCAGCCAAATAATATACAACACAGTTAAATGTTCCGTCATCATTAAAGTCAGTGTCTTTGAAGATATCATCCATGTCCCATCTACCTTCCTCAACAATGTCATCAATATAAGTCTTTAATTTAAATATTTTATTTTCTCTGACATATGACTCATCATTTTCATTCATGGCATTCTTTAAATCACTTATTGTTATTACTGGCGCATAATCTTTATCTGACAAATAATTTACATAATTTTCAATTCAATTTATACATTTGGCTTAGTAGCATTTTTATATTTTATGTTAAGGTACCTGAAGAAATTGTACAATTACCACTTTTGGGTGGTTTAACTAGTGAATAAACTGATAGTAGTCGATAAAGCTGGAGAAAGTTTGGAGTGGAAGGATGGTCATTTGGACCTGATGACTGCCTAATGATTCCAAAAAATTTCTGTAATAGAAATATATGCAATCAAAGAATTATGTATAATATGTATACATTATAGTTATTTTACTAGTTTGTAAGAATCTTATATTTTATAAAATGTAGGTATACATATTTTGTTACTGCTTATCTATGTATGTTTTAAAAATTTGAAACAAGTCAGGTCACTTTTTAGTGCGTTTTATGCTTTGGTTGATAATAAATATTACATTAAGTATTAATCTTTTAGTTAGAGTTTTTAACAATACCCATTAATTAAACATTAAAATAGCTTACTTCTAAAGCATCTTGGTTTAGTTTTGAAGTCAAAACATAGTTAAACCCACAATCGTTTAACAAAAATGTTACCAAATCAATGGTAGACTTTAATGTTATTCGTAAGGACTCTGCAGTACTTTTTGTAAGAAATTCCTTTTCTTGAATAAGTCCTTGTTGAAAATTTTTTTCCCATTCATCCAACCATATCAAACTTTGATTTAAAATCTTTAAAATTAATTTCAGTTATAAGAATTTTTACTAATGCGCCTTATTAAAACATAACATCCTACTCACATGACTTAATTTGTATAAAGTATGAAAACACAAATTTACAATTATACCACATAATATAATAAACATTGAATGTTAACTAAAACTGCACGTCTACCACAAATTAAGGTATATCTTTATACAATATTTCAATATTTGTAAGA
>NW_019101781.1:6087-7863 GCF_001856785.1 Myzus persicae | reverse complement strand
CTATTCTCCTGTTATATATTAGGCATAATATATTTTATATTTTATACTATAGTCATTACCTACATGGTTTTCATTAAATAATCTATTGTTAATTTTAATTTTATCACACAGACATTTTGTTGTACATACCGTTCATAAAGCTTGCGACTTGTGATGAATAAACTGAAACAATTAACAACCGTGGGATAATTTCCAATTATTTGTTGGTTTATCTATATTCTATTCTATGTTATTCAAATAAGCCAATAACACTTAAAGATAAATATTCTATAGACTCTAAGAATTTTTCATCAGGAGTAAATAATTTTAATTGAATCTCCACATTTTTTTGAAAACTACAAAGAGTATCCTTCTCATATTGCTAATTTAATAATATACCTTCTCTAAAAGTTTCACGTACTCACAATTAATATTTTTAAATTTCATCAAAATAACCAAGACTAAGACTTTTAGTTTAAATATGTAATTTCGTCCAAATCTGTATTTAAACCAACTATAAAAACATTTGTGTTTATTTTTATTTTTGGATTTTTTTGGTATAGAATTAACTACTTCTGTGAATTTTTATTTTAAATTTGCAATACTTATCTATAAAAACTTAACATCACAGTTAAATTAAAAATAAAAACGGCATTAAAGAAAAATGTAACACTTATTTTAAAAGGTACTTATCGGTTATCGCGATTACCTAGCAAGACGTATTGGATGGTGGTTATTATTAGCATTGCTGTGAGGATAGACAAGTAATATGACCTTTTACTTGCTATTTTCCAACACAGTTAGTGTTAGACCATTGTTGTGTGTCGTGTCATATTATTACAATGCAAATCTAGGATTTACCATCGAACGAAAAAGATGCCGTGGCTTTTTTACAAGAACATGGTGTTATACCTAAAAGACAATTATGTGGGTCTGGTTACGAAGCTAAATTGTACTTCGGAAATCAAATATTTTGTAAATGTAATATTTAATCGTGCCAAAAGAAGGTAAACATGCGTGACGGTAATTGGTTTGTTGGCAGTCGCATTTCATTTGTATGCGCTTTACGATTTATATATTGTTGGGCAAAAGAAATGACTTCTTTAAAATGTTGTCAAACACAGTTAAATATGTGTTATGATACTACTGTGGACTACGTTATTTACTTAAACTGGAATAATCCATAAGGTTACTAAAAAGTCGTGACTCTCAGTTAATAATGTGCGCAACTATTAAAATTCCTTGAAATAAAAAATAATCTCTAAATATTACTCCACCTCTCGGGGAAATCAATTTAAAAAAGCTAGGCAATTTAAATAATTATTCTATATCAGAAATCATTTTAAATTCAATCATTATACGGATAACTGTCATTGAGCATCTAAAATTTGATTAAAATAATATTATACAAATAAAATACATTTTCGGAATCATCCTGTCATATTTCATGGTATTATATTTTTGTAAGTCAGATTATATTTAATATGAACTCCTGAATTTTTGAATGTTTCCAGGAATATTTTCTGAAACATCCCTAATTATTACATTACTTTCCCCAAAAATTGAGAAACTTTTTAACTGTGTGTTACGATGACCTTTTAACCAATATGGCCTAATGGACCTATGCTATTATACCTATGCTTCTCATTAAAGAAAACGTTTAGGAATAAAAACCATACAATTAAAACCTATTACATAATACAACTTTTTACGTACATTGAAAATCTGAAAAAAAATAAAAATTTTAATTGGTTTTAAAATATTTTTTAATTTTCCTGATTTCAATGAAATAATACA
>NW_019101781.1:0-5631 GCF_001856785.1 Myzus persicae | reverse complement strand
GATCAAGCCTCATTTTTAACTGTTTTAATTTAGATTGCAATGATTGTTGTTATAATTTTCAAAATTTCAAACTTAAATATTTAATCAACTAATTAAAATTATATAAATGATTACTCGTACATTTTGTGGAAAATTAGAATATTTTTTCGAAATACAAATTGATGTAATAATTGCGACGTATTGTTTGAATTAGGGTTGTCTGCTTGATTGAAAAATAAATATTTTTTTTTGCACCACAATAGTGTTATCTATGCGCGTTTTTGTTTGCGAGATCACTCCGAGTTACTACTAACGATAATTTACAAATAAACAACGACGAGACAAGTTGCTGAACGTATAAGAAGTTGCCTATACAATTTTCCCTAGAATCCAGTAGTATGCAACTACTTATACAAAGATATTGTGCCTAAATATTTTTCAACTGCTTTTGTAACTATATATCAGGAACTTTGTATTCAATATTCAAGCCTAAAATGTCCATTAACATCTCAAAAAGAATCAAAATATTTTTTAAAGTGTTATCAATTAGTATAGAAAATAATGAAGAAATTCACTGAATAAGAAATTAACGAATTTTCAAATGTTGTTAACATTTGAACTTTAAATGCTCATAAAAAATTAATTTGAATTTAGGATAAATATTATTTTTTCTTTGATGAAGGTAGACACACATTGGAGGAATCTTATATTTTATTGACAAATTTTAGATTTAAAATAAAAAATGTGGCGAATTTCTATCAGGTGCATAAAATAACTAAAATCGATTTTGTCGAAAACTTATTTGGCTTAATAATTCCCATTTTTGTATTTATTATTTTTCCCGGCTTCTTGAAAACCTCTAGGAATTTTAAATTATGATTTCCCGAAAGCACCAACTTTACACGGTACGCAATGGCAGCCAGTACGAAGTACAGGCACCATAGCGACCGGGTCTAGGCTCTTACCAAGCACCACCACGGGTACGACTACGCAACATAGTCGACTCTCCTAAAGGCCCGCAAGGCTACAATGTGGGGACGGTAAGGTAAGTCGCACTGGACAAGTACCGGCCGGCGGCGACTTTGGTTTATGCTTCTCATAATGGAAAACAAAGAATAGACACCACTATAAAACAAACGACTTTTTAAAAAAAAAATTGACTATCTACATACCTGCATTTCCTGAAATAAAATAAAAGCACTTGTTAATTTTAAAATATTAAATTATTATTTAAAATATTTCTTTATTTGTAACAAAAAAATTCATAAAAAATATTAACTTTTTTATGACACCGAACTTGATAATTCAATTATAATGTTCCCTGGGATAACTAGTTCTTTCGACGCCATTTACTTGAGCAGGATAAACTATGAAGTTTTCACAAGAATCTCTTGTCGATTATTTAAGGCAACGTATACAAAATTCCACTATTATTTGATGTCCATCTCTGCCAAGAATATATTTTATGTGTGTCGATTGATGCATTTACGTGCCTTACCGATTTAACGAAACCGTCACGTTAATCAACTCATTGTCGACGTTCAGTCAAAATCAGTTATTTTATAAGAAGTCAGACTTTAACAGTTGTTAAGAATAGATACATCATTATAGAGTATTATTTATATACAATTATTTTTGTTGAAACTACGAAATAACTTTCTTAACTTATGACGGTCATAAGTAAATAAATACAGTGAAACCTGTCTTATCCGAATCCTTGATAAGACGGAATCCTTTTCTGTGTGGAAATTTATTACGTTCCTTCAGATTTCTATAATTTAACACATGATTTAAGATTAAACCCTTGATAAAATGGAAAGCTATTTATTGGTCCCGCAAATCATATACACCTCATATACATCAAAAACACATCATAAAATGAACAAAAATATTTGTAATACCCACATTTATTTTGCAAATAAACAATTATTAAGGTCAGTGAATAATACGTATCGACAGATAAGTACATTTTATCTTGAAGCTACACGCAGGTCCGCGCCTGGTCTGCATCTAGAACATATTTACCGAAGGGGGGGGGGGCATCTTAAATAAAATTAAAAACTGATACGGCCGAAACGCTATCGGCGAAACAAAGTATTTTATGGGCTGCCGAAAATAGATATAATAGACAATTCACCAGAGTCTACTGAAATGGCCCCTTGTTCCCCCCCCCACCCCTTGGATACGGTATCTATTTACACGCCAGTGCCTATTATTGTCACCGTAGTCGTAGTTTACCTTTCGTTTCGTATCGTTGTATTTTCTCCCATAATGTCTTCAAAGATTTGTTTAAGTTTAGGCCTATGATATTTTTGATTACTAGCCGGAAAATGTTACAACCTTAATCATGAGGAATATTATAACTCTATATTACGGAATTTTCCTTTTTATTCAGTTGTATGGAAACATGCCTACAATGGAATTTTTATTGGTCCCGTGCAATTCCGCACTAGACAGGTTTAACTGTATATTTTTAAATAGGTAAAACTTAAACTACAAAAAAAATCATTGTATTCTCAGCAAAGACAGTCTAACTGTTTATTCATGATAAATTCATGGACATGGGAATATTTCCAGCATTTTTCTTAGAAACATTCCGAAGTATTTCATTTATATCCCCCAAAACATACATAATTTTATTCGTGTGTGATCAAAGCCATCCCCACCCACATTGATATTAAAAATAATAGCTCCTAGAAAATGTTAATAGGTTTTAGTTAGGTTAATGAAAAACTAAGAATAGACACCACTATAAGACAAAAACTTTTAAAAAAAAACTGAATACGTACTTTGTCCTAATGGAATAAAATAAAAGGTGTTGTATATTATAACATATTTTATACAATTCATATTTTGATAGTTTTTATTAATATTTTGTACCAAGATAGACAAAAAATCATAAAAAATTATCTATGATAAAATTATAATGTACAAGACACTCCGACCTTGCCAATCGATATATTATGTTTCATGGGATAATCTGTGTCATAGCGATTTAAAAAATGCATCACATTAATTATTCAATGGCGATGCACAATCAAAACCAGCTTTTGTACNAACAAACGACTTTTTAAAAAAAAAATTGACTATCTACATACCTGCATTTCCTGAAATAAAATAAAAGCACTTGTTAATTTTAAAATATAAAATTATTATTTAAAATATTTCTTTATTTGTAACAAAAAAATTCATAAAAAATATTAACTTTTTTATGACACCGAACTTGATAATTCAATTATAATGTTCCCTGGGATAACTTGTTCTTTCGACGCCATTTACTTGAGCAGGATAAACTATGAAGTTTCACAAGAATCTCTTGTCGATTATTTAAGGCAACGTATACAAAATTAAACTATTATTTGATGTCCATCTCTGCTTAGAATATATTTTATGTGTGTTGATTGATGCATTTACGTGTCTTATCGATTTAACGAAACCGTCACATTAATGAACTCATTGTCGACGTCTAGTCAAAATCAGCTATTTTATAAGTAGTCAGACTTTAACAGTTGTTAAAAATAGATAGGTACATCATTATAGAGTATTATTTATAAACAATTATTTTTGTTGAAACTACGAAATAACTTTCTTAACTTATGACGGTCATAAGAAAATAAATACAGTGAAACCTGTCTTATCCAAATCCTTGATAAGACGTAATCCTTTTCTGTGCGGAAATTTATTATGGTCCTTCAGATTTCTATAATTTAACATATGATTAAACCCTTGATAAATCGGAAAGCTATTTATTGGTCCTGCAAATCATATACACCTCATATACATCAAAAACACATCATAAAATGAACAAAAATATTTGTGTTACCCACATTTATTTTGCAAATAAACAATTATTAAGGTCAGTGATTAATACGTATCGACAGATAAGTACATTTTATCTTGAATCTACACGCAGGTCCGCGCCTGGTCTGCATCTAGAACATATTTACCGAAGGGGGGGGGCATCTTAAATAAAATTAAAAACTGATACGGCCGAAGCGCTATCGGCGAAACAATGTATTTTATCGGCTGCCTAAAATAGATATAATAGACAATTCACCAGAGTCTACTGGCATGGCCCCTTGTTCCCCCCACCCCTTGGATCCAGTATTTGTTTACACGTCAGTGCCTATTATTGTCATTTGTCACCGTAGTCGTAGTTTACCTTTCGTTTCGTATCGTTGTATTTTCTCCCATATTTTCTTCAAAGATTTGTTTAAGTTTAGGCCTATGATATTTTTGATTACTAGCCGGAAAATGTTACAACCTTAATCATGAGGAATATTATAACTCTATATTACGGAATTTTCCTTTTTATTCAGTTGTATGGAAACCTGCCTACAATGGCATTTTTATTGGTCCCGTGCAATTCCGCACTAGATAGGTTTAACTGTATATTTATAAATAGGTAAAACTTAAACTACAAAAAAATCATTGTATTCTGAGCAAAGACAGTCTAACTGTTTATTCATGATAAATTCATGGACATGGGAATATTTCCAGCATTTTTCTTAGAAACATTCCGAAGTATTTCATTTATAACCCCCAAAACATACATAATTTTATTCGTGTGTGATCAAAGCCATCCCTACCCACATTGATATTAAAAATAATAGCTCCTCCAAAATGTTAATAGGTTTTAGTTAGGTTAATGAAAAACTAAGAATAGACACCACTATAAGACAAAAACTTTTAAAAAAAAACTGAATACGTACTTTGTCCTAATGGAATAAAATAAAAGGTGTTGTATATTATAACATATTTTATACAATTCATATTTTGATAGTTTTTATTAATATTTTGTACCAAGATAGACAAAAAATCATAAAAAATTATCTATGATAAAATTATAATGTACAAGACACTCCGACCTTGCCAATCGATATATTATGTTTCATGGGATAATCTGTGTCATAGCGATTTAAAAAATGCATCACATTAATTATTCAATGGCGATGCACAATCAAAACCAGCTTTTGTACAGCAGTCAGATTGTCGGTCATCTTTTTCTAATAATAGATACGTCAATATAGAGAATGTATAAACAATTATTTTTGTTGAAATTATTAAATAAATTTCTTAACTTATGATGGTCATAAGAGAATAAAAACATTTTTAAAGAGGTAAATCTTAAACTATAAAACATCATTGTATACGTAAAACGATTCTGAGCAAAGAGATTCTAACTGTTTATTCGTAATACATTCATAAAAATGGAAATATTTAAAGCAGTTTTCTAAGAAATTTCCTGAAGTATTTCATTAATGTTCCCAAAAAAACAGACATAATTTTATTGGTGTGTAATCAAAGCTATCCCAACCCACATTGATATTAAAAATAATAGCTCCTCTGAAACTTAATTGGATTTCCGTTTAAGCTTCTCATAATGGAAACCTTATAACAGACACAACTTTACCACTATAAAACAAACAACTTTTTTTAAAAAAACTGACTACGTACCATGAACTGGAATAAAATAAAATCTGTTATTAATTAAAAAATAATTTTCAACATTCTTATTTTGAAAATGTACACCAATATTATTTATCAAAAACAGAAAAATATCATAACAAATAATAAAAACAATTCTAAAATATATGAATTTTTAGTACACACGTATTACTAATATAATATACATACGTCTTTGATAATATA
>NW_019101780.1:3324-5501 GCF_001856785.1 Myzus persicae | reverse complement strand
CCTTTAATAATATTTCAAATGGAATTTCATATGGTACTTGTGTATATCTTAATAATAACTGTAATATCTGTAGCTAGTGGATTAGCTATTAAGTTTAGAAATAGAATATTAGAATGTATTCTCCGGATATACCGAATATTTTAACATTGCATAATCAATAAGTAGACATTACAAGCATAAAATTTAGTTGTTAAAACATATTGTACGGAACATTCGGAACTATTAGGTCCCTAAGTTCCATTTAAGTTGGGGGGTGTTATGAACACCTGGTCATAATAGTTAGTATATAATATAGTGTACGTATAATAATATTGTACAGCGGCGACTGTCTGGAAGGATTGCTGTGACAGCGATTCCAGGCAAGCGCTGGCTATAGACACGGCTCGTATAATAAGCCGTGGCAGTTGGATTTTAGAGTAGTAAGACAGAACATTGTGATTCTCTCCAGAATTTTTTTATTGTCAGATTATTTTTAACATATTATATTAATTCATTAAATTTATTGTAAGTTTTCTTTTCAAATTTAAATATAGAAAGTAATAATTAGTTCGGAAGTGTTTGTTATTTATTTGTGCGTGGACATCTCAGGATCGTCCGTAACACAAGTGATATTTAACATCGGAAATTGAACTATACCTAATCTTTTTAGAATATTTTTATCTGAGCTGCCATTCCATACTACTATCACATTAATTTGATTGTCCCGTAATATATAGTTTGTTATATAGTTTACATTAAAGCTATTTATTTCTACCTTTAGACATTTGTCTAGTTGGTCCAGGCAAGCGTCTCTCAGTTCCGTTTTACAATTAAAAATTCGTTTTATCTCCCTTTGCGCTACCAGAAGTTCTTGGTCTCTCATAGGTCTGACCTCTTCATTTACTGGTAGATACAATGGTCGACCCTCTAGTTTCGGATTTTAAAACGGTCCAAACTGTTTGATATCGCTCCCGATGTTAGCACCAATTGTAATAACCTATACAAAGCTATATGATTAGGAAAATTATTCATACGATAAAAATTATTATTATATTAGGTTTTTTTTTTAATATTTTTTTTATAAATTAATTTCACATTATAATTCTATTTCTGTCATATCATGTAAAAATCGTGCAATGTTTTTAGTATATTCCTTTATTTGCAATCTCGAAAATGGCTCAATTAAACTATGATTTGCAGTACTTATATGTTTTAGTAAACAATTTTTAACTCATCTTGTCTTAATATATTAATTTGATGGGTTTCATTTCCAATAGCTCTTTCTAATTCTAATATGAAATTCCTTTGTTTTTCTCTAAAATAATTTTATTATTTATTATTTATTAATTACTTACATTAATATTATTTATACATATACTTTAATTAATACTATATTTTATCAAATAGGATTTTCATGATATAACCTAACCTAACCTTGGACATATCACTGATCTGACGAAAACCCACATGAATCCATAGAATTTCATGCCCAATATATAGAAAAATTAAATGTTTGGAGTAGAATTTGGAATAAGCAGAAGTAGTAGGTGGGGCACTCCAGCACATTTTGTTATAATTAAACGCAAATAGATCACAAAAATGAAATTAAACATAAAAAGATCACAAAAATGAAATTAAACATAAAAAGATCACAAAAATGAAATTAAACATAAAAAGATCACAAAAATGAAATTAAACATAAAAATATCACAAAAATGAAATTAAACACAATAAGTTCAGTAAAATGAAATTAAACATAAATAGATCACAAAAATAACTTTAAACACAAATAGATCACAAAATGAAATAAAATCCTCAGATGCAAAATATTTCAAAAGAAATTGAATATCTTATTTAAAAAAAATAAAAATAAACAATGGCACAAATAAATTCTATAAGAATATTAGAAAATATGAAAGTATCTGAGCTTAAGTCAATAGCAAAAGAGAATAAAGTTAAGGGATATAGTACGCTTAAAAAAATTGATCTTATATCAAGAATTAAGAAAGGTCATACAATAAGTGATTTAAAAATTTCTGAGCTTAAATCATTAGCAAAAAGTTATGATATAAGATCAATTTACAAACTTAATAAAGAAAATTTAATAACAAATATCATAAATAAAAGAAAGCAACTACCTTTTCGTAAATTTAAAGGAGATATCTTCAAAACTGATAATACTTCATTAAACAATAATC
>NW_019101780.1:0-678 GCF_001856785.1 Myzus persicae | reverse complement strand
ATTTCACTATTAATTCATGTACATAAATGATATGCTTGTAAAATGTAAAATAATGAAATGTAATAAAATGTAATATAAGGTTAGTTATATTGTACTTCTATTCAATCAAGTACCTATAAAAGATACATTTACAACATACGTTGGTCATGGTAAATGTGTAGATAAAAGCAAGTAGGTATTACTTATTAAATAGTTTAATTAGTATAGTATAGTTGTGATAACACTCATGTTATCAGGTTATCATAGACGAGTGATAGAGCAACCACATTAGAAATAATATGGTTATATTTTGAAGTAAATGCAACACAAGAGCATGATATAAAACAATATAATGTATTAAACGTTTTTCTGTCATCTTTAAATTAACATTGTTTTCATTTACTATAATAAGATTATTAATGAAATAATAAAACAAGAACATTAAGAATAATAAAACATGGCGCAGTCGTAGAAGAACATTATAACAAAACCACGATTGAAATGTGTTTTTGCCACGTCTCTGTTGTCATCGACTGCCTCCATGACACGGTCGAACACTGTTCTCTGTTCGTTATTCATGTCTGCCACTTGTTGTGCCCTCCGAGCCGCCGCGTCTACGACACGGAACAGTTGATCGTCCTGCTCCGGTTCTAGTAGACGGACATCAGGGTTGGGCAAACCGTAGTCGTCGAGCGTTTT
>NW_019101779.1:0-5374 GCF_001856785.1 Myzus persicae | reverse complement strand
ATTGTTAAACATAGACAGTTTATCTATACTTTGGGCAGCAAGAGATATTGTAAATGCTACACAATCAACTGTTGATTTCATTAAAATAATATTTTGTTCTCTAGGTTGTGTAGAAGATACATCTGGGAATAATTCAATAGTTTTTGCTTCTAAAAGTTTAATTCTGAAGGCTCTAGAAATGGAAGTAACGGAAATGCATGTTGATGCTACATTTCGGGTCATTCCGTCAACACCTAAGTCTTACCAATTACTCATAATGCATGTGATGGTAAATAACCATGTAAGTTATAATGGTGTTATAATATTGCATTAAGTTAAATTCTATAAGACTTTATTTTAGAGTATTCCTATAGTATACGCCTTAATGGAACGCAAGACTTCCCAGGCTTATGATACAGTACTAAACTTTATAAAAGTAAATTTACTGCCTGAGTTTAGGCCTACGATTATATTAACAGACTTTGAAACCGCATTAAGAGAAATGTTGATTAGACATTTTCCATCAGCTTCAGCCCTTGGATGCTGGTTTCATAGTAACCAAGTATGTACTAATACTCATGATATTTATACTCTTACTCTAATACTATGTAAGTTAATAACTTAAAATTTTAAATTTTAGGCTGTGTGGCGAAAAATGTGTAAATTAGGATATTTAAATTTGGTAAACACCAATGGTTATGCATCAAAAGTTTTGAAAATGATTATGGTTCTTCCACTTCTGCCTGCTAGGAAAATTGAAGAAGGCTTTGTTGAAGTAAAACGTTATGCAGCGAGACATAGTATAAACGTGCGACGTTTCTTCAACTATTATGAAAGGTATATTTACAATAAGTTTTAATTATATTATGTATAACAATATATTGTAGTATTAATAAAATTAATTTTGGAGCAGATATTGGATACAAAATGTTGGAGTTGACTTACTTTCTGTGCACAAAAAAAAATTTAGAACCAACAACAATATCGAAAGCTTTCACAGCAAATTAAGACAAACTTTTCAAGTTTCCCATCCTAATATTTGGTCATTTATCGGTAAAGTAAACCGCAATAAATAATTAGTAGGTAGGTATTAACTATTAATCAGTATTTTTTTAAATTGTTTTTTATAGCTAATTTATGCAAAATAAATGACAATTATTTGATCAAGCTTGAACAAATAGGCAACGGATTGGTAATATCACGTGGCTCTCGATCTAAATATTTAGCTAATGACAAAAAGATAAAATCAGCAAGTCGCCAACTGCGTCAAGGTTCAATAAATATCCTGACATTTCTGTTGCGCTGTTCTTATACTGTTGAAACATACGAAGAACGGATGCGTTTGTTGGCATTAAATGAGTTGGTTGAGAATGAAGGCGGTGAAGACCCACCTCATGAAGAACAACCCAACATAATAGGTAATAGTAAATTCAAAATTAATAACCCTAGAATGATCATGTAATTAAGAGATGTGTTGTCTCCGTCTTACAAATGTAAAACATACCATAAACTGCTTAGCGTGGGAAAAAACCGAGAAGGCTACAGTTATAACTACACATATGATGTTGATAACTTAAAAAAATATGCAAAAATGCCCTAAGAACTCGAGAAAATAAATTTAGAAATAATTTTTCTGAAACTAATTTTTATGAAATAATAGTTGAAGAGAATAATGATGATGAAGAAAATGATGATGAAATGCAAAATGATAATGAACAAGATTATGATGAAGTGCATAATATTGTAGAAATTCCTATTGAAAGAGGTAAAATAAAATGATCTAAATAAGTAATAATACCGTGAGATTAATAAAGTAGTTAATTAACAATAATTACTATAGATGTGATGCTTAGACTATTAACTTTTTAGAGTACCTAAATGTTATTGAAATCAATATTTTCAATAAATTAATGTATGTTTTTAATTTAGATGTAATAGAGGAAAATGAAGAAAATGTAGATGTAATTAATGTAGACAATGGAAACCTTGAGCCAGAAAATGTTAACGACTGTAAGATACCTGAAAAAATTATTTCCTGTATTTTTGATACTTGTACCTAATATAGTATTTATACTCTATACTAGGGGATGAAAGGGATTTTTGGATTCCGGAAGATTTTGAGTTGGTAAGATGGCAGGAGAATTATGGCAATGAAGAAAACCTTGATGATATTCCTTATGTCCAAGTCAATTATAATCTGCAAGTAAATCTACAAGATGAAGAAATAATTTGTGTTGTCTGCAGAGATGGTACTTGAACACATGCACCTGTACCATGTGGTCATAGAGTGCTATGTGAAGATTGCGCAAACCAGCTAGTTAATGATCGTTGTCCCATTTGTAATGGACAATGCAATAGTATAATTCGCATTTGGCAATAGTTGTAAATATTACTACTTTTAAATTAATATTAAGTAGGTACTATAAAATAAAACTTATAAAATAAGTATCTGTTATACGTTTTGTTAATTACTCGATATGCAAATTTTAAGCCTAATGGTTGATGGGTAAAAATAAAGAAAAATTAACACATCGGGGGAAGACGTTGGGGTCCTTCTTTTATCATCCAAATCAATGATAATATGCATTTGTTTAGTAATTGTAATTGCATGCAACTTACAAGCTTAGGGGAAAATATTCCACACCATTGGCTAAGACATTCATTTTTTCTTTATTCTTGTAGTGCTGTATTGATTATCAAATGTTGGCAATCATGTTAAACGTTTGGACTTTAACTGTATTAATGGTTGCTCTGAATTGTGAATTTGTATATTTGTTGAACCACCGTTTGAGATTGTCCATCGATAGTTGAATCCAAGACATTTGAGGTCTTTCATCGCTTCTTCCATCTATTTTACACTGGATTATTAATTGTAGTATAATATATTTTCCTGGGTGCGCATAACATGTCTGTGGTATTAAAGTTTTTTTTATGGTTTTGACTACTTCAAGATTCTTCAAGATTCATTTGCATCAAGATACTGGTATATCAATACCTCAAATGCCTGAACTCAATATTTCAAATCTTTAGATAGAGTCCAAGTATCTACTCTGTAAAGAAGCACGGTGAATACGCAGAACTACGAATCATTAGGATTCGAGGATGCATGTTAGCTGATGCTGATAGGTGTACCAATATATTTTTCATTTTGATATTAGCCACATTTGCTTTTTCTATGCAGCATCTTATTTCAATTCCTGCAGTAAGTAACAAATCAAAATATGAAATATTTCCAAATATTTTTTATTATTGATAATTATTAGGGCTCAAATTACACTATAGCTAATTTAAGTATACAGATTTATACATACTATTAAAAACTCAAAATATGTAAATATACTATATACCTAGGTTTTATATTATGAAATAGAAAATGATTGATACCTACTTTACTAATCATGAAAATGCAAAATGCATAAATAGAAGGTACCTATGTATCTATTATACATGTTAATAACAACATGTCTGCACGATAGTGTAAAATATATATTTATAAAAATCAGTTAAATTTGGTAAATTGCACCAAATAAAAATGACTAATATTATATACATCTGAGCCCCAATAATTTTACCTTTAAAATATTTGACACAAATCCAAACGAAAAAATAACTTTAAAAAAATGAAAAACAAATTTTAATATAATAATATTCAATTCAATTTTAAATCTTGCAAAACTGAATTAAAAAATGAAGACTTACCAGTTACCTATGAATTATGATATTTTTAATTAAATAGCTGGCGCAAAAAATGTGTTAAAGCCTAAAGTCTTTTGAGATAATGGTGATATCAAAATGTTGATATCACGATTATTGATAATATAGAAACTTTAATCGTTGTTATTCATTGACGTATAAACTAGTTTATGTAAACTACTTGTTGTTATTATTATTATTATGACAGCTGATAAATATGGTCTGTTGAGTCCAGGCGGCTAATGCTAATTAGGTAGGTACTCGTGATTCGTGAAGTGTTTATAATACACGTAATGACTAATAAGATATTGTAGCACCTCCAACAGTTGATAAAATATATGCCCTTTACGAATGCATTTTTGCAAATGTAAATAAGGGATATTAAAAATCAGTTTTAAAAGTTTTTTTTTGAGAAAATTAAAATATAAATAATTCTTTATACAGCAGTACTTTTAATTCAGTTTAAAGTATTTAATAACACCTTTAATTCTTTATTTTTATGCAGCTATAATTTGTTGGTAAATTGGGTATATTTCAAAAAGTTTTCATTATAAATTTAAATTTCAACCGCAATTATTATTTTTTTTTTATGTCTAAGAATATAAAAAAAAAATAGTGGTTGCCATTTAAAAATCAAAAGTTGATGTGCCTAACACCCAAAATAAAAGAGGGGGGATTTTTAAAAATATTCTTAAATATGCATTTTATAGCCCTTGTTATTATACAAAAATCAGAACTCAAAAATGTTCAATAGGGGGGGAAATAATCTAGTGTTTCCATACATATTGAACACACTGTATATGGTTCTGGTCGGATTGTAAAAAAGGCCAAATTTAATATAAACAAAAACATTTTGTGTTCAAGATTTTTGTGTTCAAAATTTTGACGTTGAAGATATTGACACAATTTTACTTTCAAGATTTTATCGTTCAATAAATTGACGTTTAAGATTTTGACGTTCAACCATTTGAAATTCAACCGTTTGAAGGGCGTCCTTTGAATAGTGTAAAAGAAATGCAGTTTACCACGTCAATTAATAAATTAGAAAAAAATTAATGGAACATACTCATTTTTCCAAGTTGAGTAGGTAGGTACGATGGGCGATAGTGTAATGACTAATGAGTGTATTTGTTCAATGCTTACTTTGATAAAAAAAAATAATAAATAAATTTACTTTAATCACAGAAACACATAAAATATAATATGTATATACAGTGTTTGAATACTTGTATTTAAATATTTTTTTGGTATTTAAAATACTTTTTATTTTTATTTCAACATGATCATTGTACAAGATCTAAAGATCTATAAAATGTAAAACTATATTTGTTTAGAACTGTAATGTTAAATTATTAAAACTACGTTTTACAGAAATAAATAAGGTATCTTAATCCACAATCCACTAACCCACCAACTTTTTAATCTTACATTATAATTTTTACTTTGATAATATTTTTATTTTGTTGTACAAGATTTGTTACTGTATATTATTATTTAAATAGTATCATAATATTAATTAATATTTGAACTACACATTTATCTTTCCATTTTAAGAATTATTATAAAGGTTTACGAATGTATCCCACATCGTGGGACCAACAAAAAAGGTATTAGAATAATTTGTATAGCGTATGAATGCCCCTTAAAATATATAGTTATGCTGTCCAGATTTTTACGGTCCAGTTTTGTCCGGTCCAGATTT
>NW_019101778.1:0-5361 GCF_001856785.1 Myzus persicae | reverse complement strand
TTAATACCAAAGTTTTGAAAACATTTTGATTTCAATATTAGTAAAACATTATAATTGTATCATTATATTAATTTTATACTCGTAATGTTATCAATTAAATGTCAATAGAATATTTTAATAATTTTATTTGTAATAAGTTAAAATAAAATTATGGTTTTTATGTTTTACCAACTTAATATTATCAACATTCAGAAAAAATAATAATTTAAAATTTGTATGAATGTTGTGTTTTGAATTAATTTATTGGTTAATATTTTAATAATGAACACTCATCACTTCATACTTATCTGGATATCTATCGTCTGATCCACCTATACCTATGATATAAATTCACCTATACCCATTGAGAATAAACCATTAATTAGGTGTCGAAATTAGTAATTACATTATTTATACAGTTTCTTCTTATGATTTATAATATGCACTTATTATAACAATTTGTGCCATAATTATTACTACTTTACCAATTTAATATTTAATATTTAATTTACTTAGGTATTAGTTGACATTAAAATAGGTAGTTAAATATTTGAAATCTAAATAATATTTAATAATATAATAATAATTGATAAATTATTACATGAATTGCAAACTATAGCAGCGCGATGACGGGGTGGGAATTGAATACAAATATTCAGTACAAAATTTTTATTAATTTATGTCTATTTTTATTGGTACATCGTACATACAACATACTATGGTTGTGAAACCATGGTCTGCGGAACCAGTATTCTATTACTAGAAATAATGAGCTACACGTCTACTAAATACGAAAAAAAAAGTTCAAAATTATTATAAATTGAAACGTTAAACGGACATACATCCTAAATTCATAAGGAAACGTATGGTTATATGAAAATTCATATTATAATGCGTTTTTCAACTTTTTGCTACTTAAATCAGTAAATCACGAGCGAAATAATGATCGTACGCACTTCGGCCATAGAGTCTTTTTGAATCGTCGTACTTTTAAAGACCAGAATCTCAAGTTTCATAGTTATCAAACGAAAACTCAAAATCAAAAAACACGTAACTACGTAATTGTCTAAGTACAAAAAATACACGAAAAACCATAACTCACGAACCAAAAGTCGGATAACCTCTATCTTCATACCCATCGATCCGGTGCAAAGTCCTCTATAATATCCGACAACAAAACGGCTCGCCTCGCCAAAATCTAAGTATTCGTGCCAAAACAACCTGAAAAACAGCAAATTTTGAACTTTCGAAGCCCCATAAGACGGAGAAGAACGGCTCCCACTGTCTCGAAACAAGACGCCGAATTTGATCACCTACCTCCAAACTACACACATCTCAAGTTTTAGAAACGTTGTACAAAAACTAAAGGTTTTCCAAAATACATCTAGGGGGGGGGTCAAGAACCCTCAACTCTTGAAGTACGTTTTATAAGGGCCTAAACTGAAACGTTTGGTGAAGAAACGGCCCCTCTAAGTTGAAACCCGGCCGAGAAATACTTAATTCAAAAAAGGGGGAGGGGAAACTTTTAATATGTTATACACGAGGTCGTCGCCATCCATTTATATATCTTATATCTATAAATGATAACTATTATATTTCCATTAGTTGTCCCTGGGTTATGTGGGTAATAAGTTAAAAAAATGACTTTTCAAATTGTTGTATATATTTTCGTCATATTAAAAATAATTCTTATTTATATTATATTATAAGGTACTTATAATAGATTATTTTAATATTGTATACAAATAAGGTTTGTGTTATGAATGATTTATATAATATTTAAGCACCTTAATGTTCTGTTATAAAATATCACGAACTTACAATGTATAATATTATTGTAATGAATAACGTATGGCCGTATCGCATAATCATAGCGGCGGCAATTAATAAATTATAACTGCGCGGGTAACATCGCAATTTCACCGCGCACGGCGTACAGTTGTAGACTGTGTGTCTGACGTCTGTATGGTAAACCCGGTTTTCTTATCGCGGCCCAGGTCACTTATAAATACCGATAATGAAAACAATAAAATATAGTTAATAATAGGAATAAACCAATATTATTTGTCAACAACTAACGGATTCGGCAGATTTCGCTTACGTCGTTTACAGTATTCGTCTTCGTCATTTGATTATTTGGATCACCATTTCGTGTCTAATGTGTCTATGCTCGCCGTGACGCCGTCCATGATCCGTTATTCTTTTATTATAATTTATTATATTATAATTTATGTTTTTCGTTGTCTGTCATCGGTTACTCAACAAATAGTTTATTTTAAATTTTAATTGTTATTACAATTTACAAGCAATATCGGTAAGTAAGAAATACTTAGTACTAAATATTACGTGGATTGTTTATTGGTGCTCGATCACAACTAACATAATATATACAAGTAGTAAGTATGTGTTAGGTAAAATAATGTATAATATTATATTTTATGAACTATATATTTATCTAAGTAAGTTATGTGAGGTTACACATTAATTCGGTAATATTATGTTTAGAAAAAACTGAACTACTTACCTACCTCGAATAATGTGAAATGAAACATAACACATTTATTTTAACTTTCCAGCCTATATATTTATATATTTATTGAATTAAACTTTTTTGAATTAGTTATTATTGGTACCTACTACCTAGTAAAATCAATACTAGTACAAATCGGTACAAAATATTCATTGATTCCGTTATAGCATGGGTATACCTATAAACATCCAATGTAATTCAATATAATTTATTACATTTGGTTTAATTATGTCCATATTAATATTAATTTTTGTGATTTTTATTAGATATTTGTTTGCTACAGCTTTTTACATCCTGGTCTATTGCATATAATATTGTAAGTATATATACAATAAATTAATATATATTTTATTATTATTAATTAGATTATCTAAATATGAATATGAAAATAGGTACTATATTATATATTTTAATATTCTAGATAATTGTTTATAATATTAATTCAGTTATATGGTTATTGATGGAAATGCAATATTGTAGTATATATAATAATAATAATTATAATTTTGATAAAATAAATTGTATGTAAATAAAAATTGAATTAATTTAAGTAGGTAGGATACCTATAATGTTAAAATGTTAAATCATGTTTTCATCTAAAGAACAGAAACCATTATAATTTCTTAAAAGATATCTTACTATTAGAAAAAAAAATAATACATCAGACCTAAAAATTAAATTTCTGTTATGAGATTATTTTTTTTAAAACTATTTACCTATCTTATTTTATTTCTATTTGTTAATTGGTATTGACTTATTATATTATACTAGTTTTATAAATAACATAACCAGTTGTTGTATGAGTAGTGATTATAAAAAATTGTAATACCTATTTAATGCATTTGACTTATTTGTGTTTCATACATAGCCGTGCGCAGACCTGAATTTCAGGGGGTGCCTGTAATTTTTTCGGGCCCTTTTCTCAATTCAGGCCCTCTCTTAACAATACATGTAGGTATGCATGTTAATGTGTTTTTTATAATTTGATTAATAATTTATATTTTATGGTTCGACCTAAAGCATTCTTATTGGTTGGTAGCACGATTTAAGATATATTAAATCATATAATATATTTAAATTTTACACTCAGTATTTTTACCTTTAAAAAATAATTTATACTTAAGTTTAAGTTTACTTTAAATTCTTCAACATCAAAGTATTTTCATCATAAAGACACATACTAAATGAGTTGACATTATAATTACAACTAATTGGTTTTTATAATTGATAATAATAATAAAATAAATAGTGTAATCAGACGAAAAAAAAAACAATTTTTATAGAAGGAGATGACCTATGGAAATATGGGTAAAATGGGTAGAATAGTATACGCATTGGGCAATTACGGCAGAGAAGGGGCTAAGTTTTAAAATGTACTTTTTTTTTAAATTTTTATATCTGGTCACCATAATTATATCACATATTTATCAGTGGTATTACTAATACCAAATTATATAATATTTCATTAAATAGTTGAATTTAAAATCTATTTTCAAGATAATTACAATATTTATTTATTATTTTTACTTTTGTAGTCAATAACATCTAGCTGTTATAATCATAATAAGTTTTACCACACAAATTTAAAATATTTTACGTTGTATTATTTTTTTTATCCCAAAACATAATTTTTTTTACCACATATTTTAGAAAAAATACCATTTTTATTCTAGTAACATTAGTTAAAATACGGCCCATATATATGCTATAGGACTTAAATTTTAGGGCCCCAATTACATGTCGGGCGGTGCCCAGGCACACCCGGAACCCACCGTGCGCACGCCTATGGTTTCATATGCTTAAATATTATTTACTCCATGTGACAACACAATATTAGATAGATAATGTATTATTATTCAAATTTCAGTTGTTAATATGATAAAAAGTCAACGCACTAAAAGGCGAAAAATCAGGAATGATCTTGCAGTATTTAACAATAATAACCCATCAAAAATTTATTCTCGTATAGAGTTGATTACTACCACTGATGATGAGTTGATAACCAGAGAATCTTCACTATGTCAATCCATTCAAAATCCCGATGTATTAGTTTTAGAATCAGAAGTAGTAGAACCTGTAATATCAAATTCTTTGCCTACACCAATATTTACTGGTCCTAAATCGACTGAAATTACTGATGATCAATCGGAATCAAATAACATTAAGGATTTTATTGCTTCTTGGGCTATTCAGTATAAAATTCCTCATAATGCGCTCAACGGACTTCTATCTGGTTTAAAAAAACACAAATGTTTCCAAAGCCTTCCTCTTGATGCAAGAACTGTTTTATGTACTCCAAGTCAAATTTCTAAAACTATTAAAACTCTTAAACCTGGGACTTACCATCATTTTGGTTTGGTCTCTGGTATTAAAAGATATGCTCCAGAAAATTCATCAGAGCTGAAAATTGCTGTTGGTATTGATGGTTTACCCTTAAGTAAAAGCAGTGGAAATCAATTCTGGCCAATATTGGCATATATTATTTCAGAATTTTCAACTAAAAAAGTATTTCCAATAGGAATTTACTACGGTCAGAGTAAACCAGAAGACAGCAATGAATTTCTTTCAGAATTTGTTGAAGAAGCTGATGATTTAATGAAAAATGGAATTAACATAAATGATGTTATTATCAAAATATCTATAAGTTTCATTTGTTGTGATTCGCCAGCTAGAGCATTTGTTTTACGTGTTAAAACACATTCTGGATTTCATTCTTGTACCCGTTGTTTCATTGATGGCGATTATCAAAAAAATAGAGTTTGTTTTCCATATTCAAATAGAAAATCTACTTTGAGGGATCATAATTCATATATAAATATGGTAGATGAAGATTATCACACATCAGAATCTCC
>NW_019101777.1:0-5286 GCF_001856785.1 Myzus persicae | reverse complement strand
TCTAATAATATTATAAACTAACCAGTACAATTAATTATAATTAATTAAGCCGTTAAACTCCGATTACTCCGATAACTGCCGATACTCCGTGTCGGTTTCGCGCAGACCTTTACGACGTTACAGACCTAAATCGAAGGACGTCGACAAATGTTCCTAGACTTAAATAACTTGTATGCTTAGTTAAATATCGAATTGCCAACATCAGGAACCCATGGTGAGACATAGTAGCTATTCTTTAGGATAACCTTGAGACTACCGAGTACAAAACCAAAAACTCAAAGTAGGTAATATATAGGGAGGCCAGACGTCCCGTATTATACGGGAAAGTACCGTATTTCAAAAGTCTGTCCCGTTGTCCCGACATATGCTTCCGGGACGCTATATTGTCCCGTATTTTAAGAATATGACTATTTTCATATAATAGAAAATATGTAAATACTATTTAGTATAAAATTATGCATTTGTAGAAAAATAATATTTTTGCTATATTTATTATGATAACCGATTTGTAAGTATTGAATTCGATTATTCGAATATAAAGTTATTTTTGGTCTTCGTCGTAATACTATATTATAATATTATAGCGCACTATGTGTATATTATTTGTAAATAGATTATGATTTCTCTCGTAATGTCGGTCTCAACAAAATATTTATAATTTTTATATTTTCTCTGTTTCTCAGTTAGTGTTCAACGTTTCGTGTGTGAACATTTATCTGTGTATATCTTAAAATCGATCATACATTCATAACTACTGTAAAACATAAGTTGAACTAATAATTAAAATAATAACTATGCCTAAAAGAAAATGTGTTTTTAACGAAAGTTTACAAAACGAATTCAAATTTATTACAAAATGTCAAAATATGGGCCAGGAAGATAAGGTAGAATGTACTGTATGCGGTGGTATTTTTAGTATCGATCACGGCGGCAAGTCAGATATCAACCAACACATCAAAACAAATCGACATCAATTAACCAGTAATGCAAAGAAATCCCAAAAAGTAAGCGACTTTTTCAATACAAAATCTTTTAACGAAAATCAAAATAATCTATCCGCGAAGGTGTTTTTGCATATCATATATGTAAACATAATCATAGCTTAAGATCAATGGATTGTACATCTCAACTTGTTAGGAAATTATTCAACAAAAAGTTTTCTTGTGGCAAAACAAAAACAGCACAAATAATAAAAAATGTTTTTTATCCATATGCAAATGAAATGCTAAAAATTGAACTGTCTAAATGTAATTTTATTAGTGTCTTAACAGACGCGTCAAATCATCATTCTCAAAAAATGGTACCTGTAATGATTCGTTATTTTATTCCAAATGAAGGAGTTAAAACTAAAATACTCGAGTTTGACGAGTTGTCAGGTGAAACATCTTTTCTACTAACTGATTATATTTCAAAAGTTTTATCCCACTGGGACGTCTTAAAAAAAGTAATAGCTTTTTCGGCCGATAACACTAATACAAATTTTGGCGGTGTTAATAGAAGAGGAAAAAACAATGTTTTTTACAAATTAAAAGAATCAATTAACACAAATTTGATTGGTATTGGTTGTGCTGCACATATTTTAAATAACTCAATACAAACTGCTGCTGACACTTTGGCTATTGACATTCAAGCGGTAGTGGGAAAAATATTTCAACATTTCTATATATATACTGTTAGAGTCCACTCACTAAAAGAGTTTTGTGATTTTGTTAATATAGAATACAAATCAGTATTAGGGCATTCAAAAACTCGTTGGTTATCGCTATATCCGGCATTGACAAGACTTATTGAAATGTTTGAGGGATTGAAGTCTTATTTTTTATCTATTGAAAAATGTCCAGCCATGCTAAAAATTTTTTTTGAAAATCCATTGTCACTTCTTCTTACAATATTTCTTCAAACTCAATGTGAACTCTTTTTTAATACAACTAAAAGTGTCGAAACAGCCAATTTGTCTATCGTCGAAGTAAAAAGTCATATAGACACTTTGCTACTAAAAATTAAGTCGCGAAATATTAACAATTTCATGACGATTAAGGAAACTGAATTACTAAACAATTTAAGAGATGAATCAATTTTGACACAAAATATATATAATACTTCCGGGCAATTTTTTTTGACACATGTTCAGACTATATTACCGAGTGGACAAATCCAACACTATGCAAGTTCAATGGAGTTTCATGGATTACTTTAAAAAATATAGAAGACGATTTCTCCTGGAAAAACATTTCAAATACAATACAATTAATAAAAAATGTAATCCCTAGTCTTACATTAAATGAGGCAGAATTATTTGACGAGTTTACTATTATTAAAACCAATTTACAGAAAAACCAAAAGATTAAATCTTTTAACTCGTTGGATGAAAAATGGACCTATGTTTTTCAAACAGCAGATATCGATGAAGACTTTCCAAATTTAAAAATCGTTGTGGAATTTTTAATGTGTATTCCTGGTTCTAATGCAAATGTTGAACGAATTTTCTCCGACATGAATAACTTGTGGACTGATGATAAAAGCCGATTTGATGTTAAAACTGTTAAAGCCATGTCAGTCGTAAAACATTTTTTTACCGAGAACTGCTCTGAGTTTCATGATTTCCTATTGGGAAATAAAAAACTTTTAAAACATATCCATTCGTCCGAAAAATATTTGCCGAAGGAGTCAAAAACTGTAATACTAAATACCCAAGCATCAACTTCGAACACCAGTTAAATCATATTACACTATATTATAGTTTATACTTATAAATACAAAAAAATATTTATAATTTTTAAAATTGTGATTAAATATACAAAAAAGATTATTTTAGTAAGTTACATTTGTTAGTTATCAATTATCATTAAGATTTAAGACTTTAAATATTTAATCATTTCATCAAAAATAGATGTTTATTCATAATAAAAAAATTCTTATCTTTGTCCCGTATTTTCGTATTTTATATCTGGCCACCCTAGCTACACCTCAAGAGGGGCGACCGCCCCCCCCTATTTTCAGTGGGTGGGGTCGTGGGGGTCCGTGGGTACCCCAACAATCTATTTATGAATTATGTTCCTAACTCCTAAGCTACTACCTAATGTATACATATTATGCAGCACTGTAGAAGGGCCGTAAGGAATGGCCAATAGGATCATATGAATAAGCAACTGGACCCTGGCTGAGTTAGTGAGTTGGCTGACAATTAATATAACTTCTTANCACTACATGCATTAGTAGTTGGTACTATTGTACTAATAATCAAATTTTCTAAAAAATAATAAGATAATAATAATAAATAAATAAATAATAATTATATTTTACAGATTAAAAATTATTTAGAGTATGTGAATAATATTGTTTGATACCTACCTATAAAATACGTTATACCTGTTTAAAAAAACTTGGTAAATTATAGTAGGTGCATTAATACATGTGACTTAATATTTGTTAAGTAAAACGTGAAATTAGTTGTGAACACTTTCATTAGGAATAATAAAATAAAAATGAAAATAGAGTAAAAATAAGCCTCCCCAAAATATTTAAGCTAGTTACGTACTTGTGCTACTAAATATTGCCCTTAAAAAATTGTAATTTAAAGTTGTTTGAACCACGAATAGTACTTACTATGTACGATTGTGGTTGGAAAAGTGGCATCATGAACAATATAAAAGTATTAGTCTCTATAAAGGCACTTTAGAGTATTGAATCCTTGCATGGGGGAGAGGGGCAAAGCCCCCACGTTTTTATATTTTAAACGGGGGTGGTGGTCACTGGTCCGTATAACTTTTTACTTGCCCCCCCTTTTAAAATATAGTTCGGCGCCACTGTTCTCTACATATCTACATGAAAGAAAAATGTAACAAACTATACTTTATCACTAGTTAATCAGATAGTGGAACAAAATTGAAAAATGAAAATATTTTGCCTCTCTTTCAAATTCTGCGGACGCCCTCAACCTTACCGGGCTATACATCTATGTGCAATTTCTAAATAATCCACATAAGAGTAGGTACATATTAATAATATATGGGTATTCAGAGAAAGTATTTAAGGACTTATGATAATCCAACTAATCAATAGGTACTAATGAATCTAAGTACCTACCTACTTGACAGTTGGCAAAATTACAGTAATAACTATATTATGTTTAGAAAATAAAAAATGATTCACATAATGAAAACGTTTGTATATTCGATTTAATGTCTTATTACACACAATTCATACGAATTTAATGAGTTATTTTAGTATGTAATGCCATATTCTTCACAGAGGAGAAATAGTTTAGGTGTTGTAGTTTTGACGATAGAAATCAACTCAAACTGTAGCCTGTAGGTCAATCGATTAGGCGTAGGTCCGCAAACGTAGGAAGTTGATACTAACGATGGCCGCTCTGGCGATATTTAGACGGGTTTGCCCATTGAATATACCTAGTATGGTCGCCCGAAAATGTTGCGTCTTTTAATTTTTTTCGATTTTTTTTAGTACATTAAATATTGATGTAGTTTTTGTAAATTATTTACTAAGAATACACATATTCATGAATGTATGATTGCCACATTGTTAGTGTTCTGTACCCAATTCACTAATACATTTACTAATACATAGTGTATGTATTATTGAATGTCTGTACATATAAACTATATGTGAGGAATATCAAGTGATGAAAAAACAATTTATGATACTTTGTACAACTGGCATTTTAACGTTTATGTTATAATATAGATACCATATTTCATTTTTATGTACATAGGTTGTTTTTAATATTTAATTATTTTGTGCTATTATTTAATATTACATTTGGTTACAATAAATCATAGATATCTGCTATCACTTTGTGTCACCTATATAACGATCATTGTCCAGTGTTCACTGATTACTACCAACTTTGTAATATTATTTTATTTTTTTAAATTAAAATCATGCCACCTAAAAGTAGTTGCCAAAAACGTAAAGAAAATTTAAAAACGATTTGGAACTGAAGAAAATTCGAGGTTGTTTGAACAAATTTATTCTACCTAAAATAAATCGTAAGTATATCAATTTAATAGTAATAGTATTATAGTTAATAGTAATGTTTAAGTGTCCTATAGATACTCTTAAATTTAAATCCTAGATCTAAAAAAAAACTAAAATATGTTTATTGGGCTGCATGTTACTTGCGTCCCAAAAAAAAAAATATTTTTCAGGTAATAAATTTGACCGGTAAGTTGCGTCCCGTTTTGGGGGACGCAAGTCAGCCATATTATTATTATCGATATTATCTTCAGAAATCATTAAAATCGATAGTATCGTGTCACTAAAACC
>NW_019101776.1:0-5335 GCF_001856785.1 Myzus persicae | reverse complement strand
TTATTTATAAATTTGGCTGCTGTATCAACTTCAGGTGGAGGGCTATAATAGTGCGGAAAATATATGCCCGGAATGTACTACTGCGGAACGTATTTATACGGACCATATATCGCCGGAATCTAAAAACTAAAAACCGTATTTACACGGAACGTATATCTCAAGAACATATTTATCCGGAACGTATAGTTCCGGAAAGTATTTATACGGAACGTATATGTCCGGATTGTAAAAACCTAAGACCGTATTTGTCCGGAACGTATATTTTCGGAATATTTTAATTCCGAAACGTATTCATCCGGACCGTATTATTCCGGAAAATATTTATCCGGAACGTATACGCCCGGATCGTAAAAAACTAAAACCGTATTTTTCCGGAATATTTTAATTCCGAAACGTATTCATCCGGACCGTATTATCCCGGAATATACTTGTCCGGAACGTACAATTTCGGAATTCGTCTTCGTGTTAATATAATATTATTATATGCTTTATCAAACAAACTTGGAAACATAAGCGTAACTAGATGTCAGCGGAGGCTTAGCCCCCGCCAAAAAAACAACTCATAGCCCCCTCAGGATAAATTAATCTTAAATAATAGTAATACATTTAGCATATTGATCAGTAATAAAATGCTGTCAACACCAATGCCAACGAATCCATTGCACAATAGGCTTAAATTCATAAGACATTTTGTAATTTTATTTGTTTAGTTGAGTGTCTTGTAAAGTGTATCTATTTGTTATATTTTGTTTTCAATTGGTATATTTTACCAACGCGGATAACTCTATTATAACAGTCCATATTTAATATTTACTATTTAGTTAAAATTGTATTATGTAGGACGCGGGTACTTACTAAGTATTAATATACCTTTTTAAAAACTTATTAAATGATAATGCATCTGAATTTAAATTTTTTAAGTAAGATTTGAAACAACGTGAAAACGTTCATTAGTAATAATAAAATAAATACGAAACTAGAGTAAGAATTATTATTGAATAGGCGTTGAATAGGTGATGAGGCAAAGACATCGTGTTACTTTTTAGGAAAATGTTTGAAGAGACTAGCACCCCCACCAATTATTAGAGCTAGTTGCACTACTGCTTAGAATAAACTTAATAATATTATAATAAAATACAATTTGATAACCTACCAAGTTATGTCTATATGTCACATATACTAAATCGTTGTGATTTATTGGTAAATTAATTAATAAGTATACCTATTACCTACACATACAGTACACACTTTAAAGAGGTTAAATACACCCAACCCATTTTTATTGCCCCGTTTAAATTGATTGTAGAACCTACTCTATAGATTATATATACACAATTTATTACACATTTAGGTACACAATTATTGGCAAAACATAAGTGTGAGACTGTTATAGGGTGATGTTGATGTATTAAATTGAGTCCAGTCTTTAAAGTTGTATTGGAAACTCTTCAACATACTGAAGTTAAAATGATCCTCCGATACATTTCAGTTAAATCTCGTAATTTTCGGATTAAAATACGTCTGAATTCTGAGTTTTATATTTTAATAATTATTACGTAAAAAAAATCGGATTTATGCTAATTCACTTTAAAAGTTTTAAAATTCAATTAAAACTCATCCCTGCATAAATGATTTGCCTATATGGAACACATCGTATCTTAAACTGTTAATCGATAAAACTAAAAATCTTGAAGGAAAAATCCTCAAAAAACTACTTACCTGACCAAATCACATAAATGCGTGGGGGACATAATATGAATTATATAATTCTGTTTTACAATAATTATATTTTAGTACCGTTGCACTTTGTATACATTTTTATGCTTATTTGAAAAAATATAAGTATTTTAAGAAATGTTTTTTGATGAGTTCGAGTTGTTTGTAAAAATGAAAAGTGATTTCCAATATTTTAACCAATTTTGATCAACCGAATGTCCCAATCAAGTTATTAGTTTATACTCATATATTTTACGAAAATTAGTATGGGTTAAAGTATACAATGTATACCTATTAGTTATTAATATAGTCAACGTATTTACTTTTATATTGATTTTATCTAATGTATTATGTACATTTTATGAATAATATTATTATTATTTTTATTACATAATATCATGATACTCGAAATTTACTTATCAGTTTCCATTCTCTGTTGATAAATTTTGTGAATTTGGGAAGGTCAATTATATTGCTTTAAAAAAATAATAAGTCCTTAGTTTAGGTATGTACTAGGATTTTAATCATGATCAATCAGGCCAGCAAAAGCTTTTTAGATTGAAGTTATTGGTTAACCTAACCTTGTAAAATTAATAATGAATCCATGGATCAATATTTTACATTACAGTGTATTAGTTCTACAAATCCTATCTCTATAATGTATTTAACGCAATAATGAAAATCATTGGAAACAAAATTTAAAATATACACCTTGTCCACCTTTTTCATATCTGCGTATGCATCATTGGGTAGCAATACCTATACATTAGGGGGAAGAATATACAAATAATATCGGTTAATTACTTCTAAAAGAAAATGTCTCACAATTAAAATTTTGAAATATTTGCCTATTCAAAACCCCTTAAAATGACGCCCCCGTCTACTAATAATGGTTAGTTGATCAAATCATAAAAAAATAGTCGTACCTATCTATATAGGCTATATTGTTCACGTAATAACCCACTTAAATACCTAAGGTAAATCATTATGTATAGTGTATACCGATACTCCTTCGATTTTACTTAAATAATAATTTTTACATCAAGGTAATTTGCCTATTCTTTCGATACGGCAAGTGCAAGTGCAAAATGTGAAGTAAAAATCGAGTTAAAACATAATACCTAGTATGTAGGTTAGACAAAAATTTACATTTCAAATTTTTAAATTTATTGTAGCTAAAAAAATATAAAATGTTCAATTTGTATAGCTAAGGATTGAAAGTTTAAACAAGGATTCTCATAAATAGTTCATACTGTAACAAAAAAATCTAAAATTATATAAACACAGTTTTATTTTACAGACATTTTAAGTTAAAATTTCGTCGAAATCGCGAAAACGTCGCAATCTCGGCGATCGACTCGCCTGCCGCGAGGCCCGTCCGGAGAGAAGCGCGGCCTCGCGCGGCACATAAATTCGGCGGGGAACGCGAATAAGTCGTCGACGGGGAGCGCAGACGTTTCGAAAAGTGCTAAAACTCGAATTTTCGAAAAAATTATCGATGAACCCGCGCGACGGTGGCGCTCGGTTCGCACGCGATATCTGCCGCGGCGGGTCCGCCGGGATAAAAGTACGGCCGCGCGCCGATCGAAAATCTAGCTGGGAACGCGAATAAGGTTTCGAATAGAGTTTCGAAAAAAAAATTTGAAAATCTGAAAAAAATCGTAAAGAGTGATAAGAGAGGCGACGGCTTCGGGGACGGCCACAGAAAAAATTTAATTTTCTGATTGGCGGGTTGCTTACGCTAGTTCGGACTAGTATAAGATTATTTTAATACAACTATATAAATAGTTTGTATTACACTATTACTAAGGAATAACCCGTACACCGGCGTCCTGCCATAGTCGTGACGTGGGGCGGTGTTATATTCTAAGAATCTCGTAGGTATACGGTGCATTGTTTTGTCTGGAAATTATTATCATTATCTATTATTATATTAATATATTATTGACCACTTCGGCACTACCTAGTACCTACTGCAAGGATCGCCGAACTCCGTCATTAACGCAATAACGCCACGATTGCTTATGAGAGAGTCCGTTTTTCTAATATTGTACGAAACCTTGCTGGTTATCGTTTTTTTCTAAAAATTGTTGTGCGTATTATTTAACATTAATATTAAATTATGGAACATGATGGCTACCGGTACGACAACAACGGTACTAATGAAGGGACTACGTAAGTTTATAGTATTAATATGTATCTAAATAATTGTTGAATACGCAATTCACGCTATTCAAAATATATTATTATCTAAGTTTATAATAGTATTACTTATAACTCTTAAGCAATTATTATTAAATTCACTGAAGTATTTTGGTTTAGGCACCTATATTAATATAATACATGTGTTTAACGTAGGTATTACAAATGCAGCAAATATTCTCAACAATTTTGTACTGGATCTATAAAAAAATTGCCCAATGGATCTTTCCAAATTATTAGGCCTCATAGAAATCACGAACGGACAGCACAGGCCAATTCCAGGCAAATAATCCTAAGTTTTAAAGATGTACTTAAACAAAGAGCTGTATCTGAAAATATTATTCTAAAAAATATTTATGATGAAGAGTCAAGAAGGTAAATTTTATATACCTGCCTACCTGTATTGTAGAATATTTACTTAAGCAATATTTATCATTTAGGCATCCAATAGCTGCAAGTTCATATCCGTGGTCCACGGCACAGTCATTGATGCGCTTAGCACGGAGGTCATCAATGCCACCGTTGCCACAGAATCTTCAATATTTGGCAACCTTATTTGAAGAAAATCAACTGGGAAGGTTCAACTGTTGTGAAATCAGTGTTTTTAGAAGCTGTGTTCGTGATGCTAGTGGAAAGAATCATGTGATATTTGCTTGTCCGAATCTTCTTAGAACAATTTTGGAAATTGGAATTGATGAAATCCACGTAGATGGTACTTTCAAAGTCGTTCCAACAAATATGGGATATCAGATGCTAAGCATACATACAATGATTCAAAATCACGTAAGATTTCTATAAACTAAATATAATTATAACCTGCAGACACCTTATAGCTATATGTCTTTATTATGTTTGAATATCACATAAGTTACCTATAATTAAATCTGCTAAGACCATTCGCATTTGAACATACTTAAATTTAATTGTTTTTCTTCTTTCTATTTTTATTAAACTACTGAAATTACAACTGAAATTACTTTTTTTGATCGAATTTCACAAACGATTCTTTCAATAATTGATGCCATATAAACACCTGAATACATTGTTAGTTAGAGTTTCAAATATTTCATACACAACTGGCTCAGGCGTAGTTAATACAATATTAACAATTAGTTCAGATCTGAAATGATAAAAAGATGCTTAGGTACCTATCTAGGTATACACAATTGTATTGTAAGCAATTGTATTTGTTTTAAAATAATTAACATTTTATTAATTTGTTTTTATAGTCAATACCTTTCATATTTGTATTAATGGAATCCAAATCCAGGCAGGCATATGACAGTGTCTTTAATTATATTCAGAATGATCTGTTACAAAATTGTACACCACAAGTCATCATAACGGATTATGAAACGGCTCTAAGGGACATTTTGCAATCCTATTTTCCTGGAGCTCGTCTTGCAGGGTGCTGGTT
>NW_019101775.1:6322-7663 GCF_001856785.1 Myzus persicae | reverse complement strand
GTGTCATTGTAATTCCTATGTCAAATATAACAATTAAATTTAAATGTTGAGTACTGTTATTAATGAAATAAAAAATACACCATTAATGTTTGGTTAGATTATTTTCCGCATAGCCACTATAATTATATATTTCAGAATACCTACCTTATATAAAAAAAAAATAATATTTTACAAGACTTTTCTCCTCACAACCGTAACATGTAGACCAGTAGTCCCCATACTGTATATCACTATTATATTTTGAGTTGATGATGAGTTGTATCAAGTTATGAAATAAATTTTATTTTTTTATTTTCAAAAGTAATTAACCATCTGTATCCATAATAGACACAACAAGAAAATGTGATAAAGGTTGACATATCATGAGATTTTGTTGAAAGAAGCCACCCATTGATAGCACTTTCTGCTAGCTAATAAATAATTATTTATTTATATATATATTTTTTTTTAAATTTAATTTAATTTAAGAGATCTCCACACCACTTACGCTTCCGACGTCTCGGAGGATTCCAGGTATTGAGGGAGTGGCCAAGTTTTTTATTAATTGATTTGGGTGATTATTTAGACGGTAATGGAATCTTTTATAAAATATTTTAGCTTCATCGTTTATTGTGTTAAGTTTTAAGTCAGTGTGTAGTGTATGATTTGACACGTAGGGCCATTAGTTTTCTAAGCGCAATATTTTGAAAAGTTTGGATTTTCAAGATGTTTGTCTTTTTCGCATTACCCCAAAGCTGAAGGCCGTAGGTCCATAGTGGTTTCAATAGTGTTTTGTACACAAGCAGTTTTGTTCTAATAGAGGTGTGATTATTATTGGATAATAAGGGTTTATGTAAGCAAAGACGATGATTCAAAGATTATCTTTTGATTTTAATATGATGAGCCCACTTTAATCTTTGATCTAAAGTAAGGTTGAGGTATGTCATTTTTGGAGAATAGGGAATTGGAATTCCGTATAGAACAATACCAGGACAAGGAATATGTCTGAGGGTAAAGGTTGTGTGAATGGATTTATTCTGGTTAACTTTATGAAGTATATATATTTTTTTTTTAATATAAAATATTTAATACCTAACAGATTACAATAATATAAAAATATATTTAAGAAATGATATATTTTAAGTACCTATATAGTCAAATAAATATGATAGTGTTTTCTGTAGTGTTTACTACCAATATTGAACCTACATTAATGTTCAGATTTATTCTTATTAATGATTGTCAGCCATAAATATAAGGTGAACTATTTACTTGTCACCGTCACTGTCATACTAAGTTACCGCAAAGATAGCAACAACAATGAAACAAACAAATAAAGGTCATTAGTTATGTGTGATTACC
>NW_019101775.1:0-3465 GCF_001856785.1 Myzus persicae | reverse complement strand
TATTAGTGTAGGTAAGTAAATATGTTTATTATAATTTGTTAGGTCAAATGTATTGATGTTAAAATGTTATTTAATTTTAATAGTAATGTATTACCTACTGTTTCTTTCTTTGACAGTTAATACAATTTTTATTACATAAACTGAACATAGCTTACAAGCTTTTTTCTGGTAATTGTCAATGATGTGATGTACCTAATTAATCAAAGAATACAAGTATACAACAATTAAATTTGTATTGAAACACATCATCACATTTGTCTTTGTAACAGTATATAATAATAGTTATTAATAAACAAAAAAATATATTATTTTTAATTAATAATACTTAATGATAATGATTAGGTATTATTTAAACGTTTTTTTTATAATAATTATTATTAAAAAACATTTAAATAAAATAATAATATAGAACATTTTTAAATTTTAATAGTAGGTATAGTAATAGTATAGTATATAATAATAGTAATAATAGTAACTAATGGTATAGTATATAATTTAAACATTTTCCTTTGTCATAATATTTAAGTAATAAAAGAAATAAAATATAACTAATACTTAATAACAATTAATAATAATTATTGTTTAAATAATGTCAGTTTCATTTATAAAGAACCAAATAATATTATAGATGATAAAAAATAATTATAAAAACATTTTAATAAAATAAAAAGAACCTACATTATACATCAATTTGAATTGTAATGAAGGAATAATATCATATTCACTTTTTCATTTTTTAATCTACAGCGGCGATCATTTAGCACTAATCCGGCACTAGAGAAAACTCTCTCACAGGGTACAGATGTACCAAGAAAACATAATGTATTCCGGGCCAAAACACTCAAATGTGGATAATTATAGCTGTGGTCTTTCCACCAACTTAATGGATCTTGACATCTTGGAATTATTGAATCCTCTAAGTAACGCTGAACTTCAACAATAGCTCTGGATTTTGCAGTTCCGATGTGTGTAGATTTAGCGACACAACTATCAATATCATACCATATAGATAATTGTTCACTGTTGGAATGTACCAACGTTTCTGTTTCATACGATCTTCTGTCTTCTTCAGTATATTTGCTATGAATAATTTCTGAAGTTTTCTCAATGACGTCATGTTTTGTAGTATTCATTAATGTTGTGCTATGACTAAATGGTATATGTTTAAAGCGTGGATCAAGAAATGTACATCGTGCAAGAGTTCCACTTTTTTCCGAATGTTTAAATGCATCTCTTGAATTCATGTTTGATAACAATTGTTCAGCCACCTTTAAAACCCTTTGTGTCAGATCCATTTTCAATAAATTGCTGAATACATTGAAGAGTCCCTGAACAATCACAATAACAAGTGATGCTGTCATGTATTTTTGCCCACTGATAGCTTTAGTAGCTTCTTCAAAGGGCTTCAATACTTTTATAAGCTCCTGTAAGATGATCCATTCTTCTGGCCTAATATTGTCTGGAGCATTATTTATTTAACCCAACGTACCTCGAATTGAAGTTTCCAACTCAACAAATCTACAAATCATGTAGTAAGTGGAATTCCATCTAGTTTGTATATCTTGTATTAGTTTTTTTGGATTTTTTACACCATTGTTAATTTGATTGGTTTTTAATGCATTATTAGCTACTGTACTTTTTCTGAAATGAGCAACTATTTGTTTAACTCTGTTTATTAGATCTTCTTCTAATCTGAGTGCTGACTGGACTATCAAATTCATGGTATGCGCAAAACAACCCATATTCTTAAAACCTAAAGTATTAAGGGCATTTTTAATATTATAGGCATTATCAGAAACAGCAAATGTAATTTTGTCGAATAATTCCCAAGATCTCAAGACACGTTCAATTTCTTGTGCAAGGTTGGATGATGTATGGCTCAAGTCAAACGGATGGCATTCTAGAAGTATAGATTTCAATTTAAACTCATTATCTATGAAATGTACTGTAATTGCCATAAAACTTTCATTATTTCTGGACGTCCAGCAGTCGGTGGTTAAACAAGCACTTTCAACAGTTGATGTCAAACTTTTCATCTCTACTAAACATTTCTGATACAAAGCTGGTATGTGTTCTTTTGAAATTGCATGACGGTTAGGTAATTCATAGTTAGGATTCAATACTTTTACAAATTGTTTAAACCCTGAATCTTCAACAATCTTAAAAGGTTGAAAATCATTTATAAAAAGTTTCATAAGTGTTTGATCTATATTTTTTTTTGCATCTACTGTTAGTTTTCTCGGCAAATAACCAACAACAGATGTTTGTTTTCTTTTCCGGATTGAACTTGAAGCTTGCATAATGGAAAAAACATTTGACGACGACGATGATGATGGTGTGCATTGAGTGGATACAATTTCAGACAATGGTGTGGGTTCGGATGGTTGTAAAGAAGAACTAGGCTCAGAAATTATTGCAGGGTTATCAATATTTTCACTTTCATTATGAATCTAATGTAAAAATAAAAAAACAAAATTAAGTAATTATAATGTTTTGTTTTTTTAATTTTTTAATTCTCTAGTTTGATTTACAAATAATAATAAATATGAAAAATAAAATTCTAATATTTAATGTCTATATAAATTATTAAAAAAAAACAATTCAAAATTACAGTTGTCTTACTAGCTTAGTGTGTTATTTTATTTTATTATAGGTACTTATTGTTAATTTTCAATGTTTTATTTTGAATATGTTCTGTTTTATATTTTGGGTTTTTTAATTTTACGACTGAAATTAGTTTATAATATATATTATCTTAATAACTTAAGGCGACTGTAATTTTATTATAATTTTATCTTACGTTTTTGTAAATAAGAATAAATAAATATAAATCCATGGGTTTGTACTTACTGTATTTGTGTTTGAAGACATATTTATTGAATGAACACCAGCTAAATGTTTTTTGAGATTGGTTAGTGTAGAATGGTAAGAATATTTTTTTAAACACTGATCACATTTAGCAATTTTTTTATTTTGATCAAACACCGTAAAATGGCTCCATACATTACTAGTACGTCTATCCATAATGTAAAAACTATTTTATTATTGATCAGAAAAAAATTTGTATACAAAATATAATAGTTTCCAATTAGGACTTAGGCACACTTTACACTCAATAACGTCACACAATGAGTTAAAGAATAATAATGACAAAAAACAAAATTAAGACAATATTATGATCAACTTTATATAGATATACACAGGAGTCAGGAATGACAGGAATAAACATGCGCATTCAGTCTTGAACCAATTTAAAACATGAAATATATTTTTTTTTTTTTCTAATACAGATATTACTTATCCCTATACGGCTCTATTAAATTATATATTTATATATATAATATTTTTGCAACATGACTGAACAAACAAATTATACTTAATTTAATTGTAATATATTTTCCCTATCCAATATTTTCATTATCAAATAGTCTTGTTCCCTAAATTATTTATAATATAACATATAAT
>NW_019101774.1:0-5417 GCF_001856785.1 Myzus persicae | reverse complement strand
TTGAGGTTACGGCACTTACCTTGCGTACAGTATTTGCCCGACCAACCGGGTTGGCACTTGCAAATGTATTCTTTCATCCCTTTGGGCTCACACTTGCTGCCCTTATGGCATTGGTTATTGTAGCAAGGGTCTTCATCTTCGTCCTCATCTTCGTCGTCCTCTTCGTCCTCGTCTTCTTCCATTGGACCTTCTTGTGGTTCAATCTGCTCCTCGTCCACCATGGTCGAGCTCTGTTCTTGCTCAGCGACACTCGTCGACTTCACTCCTTCTTCTTCCACCATTTGTTCTTCGTCCTGGAGCAGGGAACATCCGGGCGTCACTTTTTGTTGACGTGCCGCGTTCATAAAGTCCACTAGTTTGTGGTTCACCCAAAGCTCTTTCATACAACCTAGAATGAACATATTTTACCGTGATGATACTGTAAATCCACGTCATTACTGTTACACTACCCTGCCGAATCGTATCTGAAAATTACTCACCGTTGAAACTGGTCAAATTTCTTAAATGAAAATGATTAAAGGCTTCAGCACCGGGATCTGGGGGTGTGCCACCTATGTACAACGGTGAGGTGAGTCTCAAGTAATCTCTAGATCCCTCGTTGATTATCGATCTGGCCACGCCTCCGTCAACTCTCAGTGTGAAATTTTTTCTAATCGACAACAGTTCGACCATGTGCTGTTTGCCGTCCGCGACCATTTCAAAACTAAAAGCATACATGGTGTTAAATAAGCCGAAAACAGAGAATTGCGAGTGAAACACTGACCTGTACATGGTCGAAACGGGATAATTCCCCACGTCGTAACTGACTCTAATACGTCCGTTGAATAATTCAACGGCCAAGTGTTCGGAATGGCCGTCGTACAACAAAATTCCATTTTCTTGAGTTGTCGTAAACACAACAGTCACGTTGGCTTCGGGTTTGGTCCTCAAAGGCTCTAATTCCACGAACGAAGTGTTATGTACAAAACTCAAGCTGGTCAGATATTCACACCGTTTGCCTGCGAATAAAAGGATGTGGGATAATGTGCCGTGCTATTTGCAAACAATAAATCAATGAACAAGAGCGGATAAGTACCTGAGTACCCTGGGGCACATTTACATAAGTAGTCGTTCGTTGAACCGTTCGGTTGATAACATATTCCATTTTTGCATTCGTGGTGTTGACAGGGCGAAGTCTGCGGGTACATGAGCGCTACACTTGGAGAAATGTCGCAGAACTTGCCGGTATATTCTCCGACACATTTGCACGTATAGTCGTTGATGCCGTCCACGCACAGGCCGCCGTTCTGAGGTAGAGAAAATAAAATCGTAACTCAATTATTATTGTGTCGAAAAGAAAAATTAATAACAGTAAAAATAATGATATCGTCTCGTCTCACCTGGCACATGTGGTTTTGGCAGTCGTCGTTGTTTACTGTGCAGTTGTCGCCCGAAAACCCGAGTGGACATTCGCAAGCGTAATGCGTAATGTGATCAACGCATTTGGCTCCGTTGTGACACGGGTTGAAGTCTTTGGAACAGAACTGTATTTTTGTTTGACAATAATCACCTGCGGCGTAATATAATATTAAACAGTAAGTAAGCACACACGGAGGTTTAAATTCCTACAGGTTTAGAAAAAATGAAATTTAAAAATTACTCTTACCCGTGTATCCGGGTAGGCAACGACACTCGTACGCTTGAATTAGGTCAACGCAAGTAGAATTGTTTTCGCATTTGTTGGTCAAACAGTCGTCGATATTCGTTTCGCATCGGTCTCCGGTAAAACCAGGTGCGCATTGGCAACTAAAGAAGAATACCGTCAATAATTTAGATTTTGTATACTATTATACATACATATATATATATATATACAGTGTGATTATTTTAATAGCGTACAGTGTAGACTCATTAGTTGACACTTGCGGACTTGATAGTACGTACATTAAAAGTATCTATTAATTCTTTTCGAAGTTTTCTTTTTGGGAAATGTAGATTTATAGACAAATATTCTCGAACGTTGAATACAAATGATGCTCGTTAATTACTCAAACAATTTTTTTCAGTATTGAAGCGTTGATAAAAAAAAAATCATTTAAAAATCAAAGTTTAACAACAAAAAATAAAAAACGAAAAAAAAAATTTGTTAGAATTGCGTCTATGTTCAATCGTTCTGCAGGAATATTTAGAGAAAAAAACGCTAATACTTCTATACACCATTATGTCGTGGCCAAAAGGTACATATTACTAAAGTCACGTTAGCATTTACCTGAATCTGCCTTCTTCGAGCAGTTTGCAAGTTCCCGAGTTCCTGCACGGATTGCCGTAACACGCGTCAATCATGTTTTCGCAATGTTTACCGTGATATCCGGGGTTGCACCTGCACTTGTACTGTCTTTCGGGCAATGGCTCGCAGAAGCCTTCGTTCGAACAGGGGTTGGTGAAGCACGTGTTGCACTTGGACAGGATGTCCTTGCCGATAGGTTCTGTGAAAACGACAAGCTCATTTTATTATAGCAATGGCGGACGCACGCAAATTAACGAGCTCGTTGTACCGACCTTTGCAAACGAAACTCGAAACCGGCGTGGACAGTAGAAGTTTGTCCTTCATGGAATTGGGTTCAGCACACCTGGCTATACCTGACTCGATGAAATCTTTTTTTATCCATTCCGCCAACCACTGTAGACCGCAATCGCAGTACAGCGGGTTGGAGCCGATACCTCTGCAAAATTACAAAAACATTCATCACCGCATGCTAGTTTTTTAATCCATTCGCATGTTTTTTTACTACTCTCTACACAAGAGATTAAGTTCGATAAAAATGCGTTTTATTTTACTGCAATATTATATTGTATATTGAGTATATGATGTATGAAATTCTGTTTCGCGGGTAATATTTTACCGGTGTTCGTAAATTGCGTCGATTTTTAGACTATTTTAATTTTATTATACGTCTTTTGCATCGGAGGATTTATAAGAAATTACAAGCCGTACGGACCACAGTAATGTTGTTTGTTAATAAAAGATGTATTTTTATTATTATTTGTACCAATATTTAATGTATATTGTTTTAAATGCTTTCATCAATATTCGATATAAATAAATGTTATGATTAGATTTTGGCATTTTGCTAATTTTGTCATTTCTAATGGGTATTATATTAATGTCTAATTTGACATTTTGTAGTGGATAGTAGGTATAGTTATTTAGCAATTTCCTAGTGCATTAAATTCACAGCCTGGGCTATCAACACACACAACCATAAAACTTATTATAATATTATGTAGGAAGTTAATACAGAGGTTCGATAATAAAAATGTTGTACTTACAAATGAGTAATCGAGTCGAGCCCGGAAAATGTTCCATCTGGTATCAATGAGATATTATTTCCATGTAACGAACTGAAAAAAAATTGATTTAAAATAAATATATTTATTTGCAAGATTTTGAAGTTAATACTCACATGATTCTCAACGATTTAAGACCAGCTAGTGAATTTTTTTCCAGACATTGCAATTTGTTGTATCCTAACAGTCTGAAAGTATTGATACAAACGTTATAATATACTATAAACATTAACTTTGAAAAAATTATTATTTTTTGCTACTTACAGAGTGGATAGTTTTGATAGTTGTGAAAACGTGTTGTTTGATAAAACTATTAAATGGTTATTACTTAAATCCCTAAATAATAATAATGATAATATTAATGGTTATTACGTGATGAGTATTTAGCTCAAAGTTTTACTTACATTCTAGTTAGCGATTTAAGATGATTGAGCCTGTCCACTTTAATCGAAGTAATTTCGTTTACGTCCAAATACCTGAAAATAAAAATGGTACAATATTATAAATCATCCGTCGATAGGTATGCGTATTATGGTCAACTCAAAAAGTAGTTCTTACAACTCCGATGTCTCAACGGGAATATTTTTTGGTATCTCGACCAGCTTCGCCCTCGTACAGCGGACTACGGTTCCAATGCACGTGCACTTTGGAGGACAATAGTTGTCACCGAGACAACCCTGATCGTTGTCACCTGAAATTAAATAACGGTCGTCGTAAAGTTAATGAATTATTTGTCTTTTTTAAATCCAAGTTTCTGGAAGAAAGCGCACGCTGTGTATGGCGGTCTTTCAGATTTGTGAAAACGATTTCACGGTCAATTTGCTGAGCCCGACTTCGACAAATTACTGGTGAACAGGGTAGGCAGCAGCGCACGCCACGACGCACTAATGGTTATAACCATTCGCTTAGACGTAAATTCGAAAACCAACTACTGTAGGCGGGCACAGCGATTTTTTACCTCCAACCAACACTTTATTCGCTCAATGAATACGCATTTCATAATAATTACCGGAGCATTTGAATTCGTATGAAGGTAAATCGTGAATAGGGACGTCCATCACTCGAGCGGGCCCGGCGCATCGTGGACTTCCGGCAATTAGTCCGTGTTTTTTCAGCCATTCGGCAAACCAAGCCAGATGACAATTGCAATTGAAAGGGTTCATTTGCAAGTTTCTGAAAACACGTGCACATAATGCGTTCATAATTGGAATCAAAATACAAACAAAGTCGGTTAAAGCTTACAGGGTGCGGAGGGCTGGCAGATAATCGAAAGATCCAGGCATGACGCATGTAATCTCGTTGTTCAACAAAGTTCTAAGACAAAAATAAACAAACAGAATAAAACACACAAACACACATTTTATTTTATTTTTTTCCGTTTTCAACTTACAAAATTTTCAGATTGTGAAGACCAATGAACATTTTGTTGTGCACTTGTCGAATTTTGTTTTCGGATAAATTTCTATAAAAACAATAACATTATAATGACTTGAAAAAAAAAAAGACTTATAATATTATAACGAATGACTATCTTACAGTTCATATAATTTGATGGCACCTTCAAAAGCGTTTGCTTCGACGCTACTAATGATGTTTCTTTTCATTTCTAGTTTTTGTAAATGAGGCAACCGGCCGAACAAACCGTCAGACTTGATTTTTCCGATTTCGTTGTCATTCATGAGCCTTTGTTTGTGGAATAAAAAAATAATGATTGTTAAAGTCAAATTAATATTTTAACGAACTATTATTTGCTTACAATTCAGTGGTGTAAATTGGTATGTCTTTTGGTATTTCAGTTAACGATCTTCCCGAACAATCGACAACTGTACCGTCGCAGGAACAGTTTGATGGACATGGGACATCAGACATACAATCGGTGGTTTTAGATTTCATGTCATCTAGACCTGTCAACGAAATCATAACAGATATTTGTATTGAATATTTTATAGAATGATGGTTGTAACAAAATGCTAAAATTCGAAAACAATAGGTTTATTTACATTTTTCGTAATCTGTATAATATATTTAAACATTTTTAATTTGTTTTAAACTATAATAAATCAAGTTATTACAGAACATTATATTGTAAT
>NW_019101773.1:0-5431 GCF_001856785.1 Myzus persicae | reverse complement strand
CTAATACCGTGCATATTACAATGGGTTGTTTACATTTTGATCCCTCTTTTTTATATAAGGAGGAACGGGGTTAGGCATCGGTTGGGAGTTTAACCAATTGAACGGCCGGACGTTTGGTAGTTCCTTTTGCGGTTTTTAGGGTGACCACACGGACGACGTCGTCTTTGCCTGGGTGGACCTCGGTTATGCGACCTGTTGGCCAAACGGTCGGCGGCGTATGTGGTGTTTTGATAATCACGACATCTCCTACTGCCAAAGTGCTTCCAGGCGAAGTCCACTTGGATCTAACTTGTAGGGTAGACAGGTACTCGTGTGACCATCGATGCCAAAACTGCTGGTTACATTGGCGCAAGAGTTGCCAACGAGTGAGACAATTTTGTTTGGTTAACGTGAGGTCTAACTCTGGTAATGCCATGAGTGGTTGTCCGATTAAAATATGTCCAGGGGTGAGACAATCAATTTCACTCGGGTCTGAGGACAACGGTGTCAATGGACGAGAATTTAAGATACCTTCAACTCTAGTCAGCAAGGTTGTTAGTTCCTCAAATGTGAGTACTTGAGTACCGATTGCTCGTTTCAAGTGGAATTTGGCTGACTTAATCCCAGCTTCCCATAGCCCTCCGAAATGAGGTGCTGCCGGTGGATTAAAATGCCAATTGCAAGTGGTGTCATTGATTATGATGGACTGTTCTTTTTCTAGTCCTAATAATGTTTGTAATTGCCGTTCTGCTCCTACGAAGTTAGTACCGCAGTCGGTATAAACATCGGTAGGCGATCCTCTCCGAGCAATGAAGCGATCAAATGCCGCTAAAAATGCTTCGGTCGATAATTCTGTTACAGTCTCAATATGGACAGCCTTCGTAGCAAAACACACAAATAACGCCATGTACGCCTTGTATTCTCTTGCCTTTCGTCGGCGGCTTTCCCGGACTATAAACGGACCTCCATAATCTATGCCGACGTGGCAAAATGGGCGACTTGGTGTAATCCTTGAAGTGGGGAGATCCGCCATGATAGGTTGTGGATGAACAGCAGCCCATTTGGTGCATGTGATGCATCGGTGAATAACTTTACGAATTTCGTTTCGAGCTGAAGTAATCCAGAATACTTGAGAAACTACGGAGCCCAGCGCACGTGGTCCTGCATGTAAATAACAACGATGATAATGTTGTAAAATCAGAGACGCTATATGTGACCCTTTGGGCACCAACATAGGAAATTTGGCATGTTCACTCAAATTTGAATTTCGTAGTCGACCTCCAACTCGAATGATCCCACACTCATCAAGGTATGGCTTCAATTTTCGGAAGGAATTAGGAATGTTACTCGGGGGGCTATCATGTAATTTTTCCATCCATGTCCCAAAGTATTGTCGTTGGGTCATGTACACTAGCGTGTCTAGGGCTTTCTGCAACTCTGACCGATGAATAAGTCCGTTGCCTGGCTGGCATTTCTTCGTTTTAGCAATAAAACGCCATACCAATGCAAACACCCGTTGCGCACACGATAGGGACGAGTATCGGGAGATAATTCCCGCGAAGTCGCTTGTTGTATTGACTAGCGAGACCAAGGGACCGTGTGACTTTAACTCAGGCAATTCATCTGGAGGTATGGGAATAAACTGACCATCTGTTGGTTCCAGATCCCTTAACAGCTTAGGCCCGTTCCAATAAAGCGTATATTTCGCTAATTGTGACGCTAATAGCCCCCTAGAAACACAGTCCGCTGGATTGTCTTCGGATGGTACATGATTCCATTGACAATCGGGAAGTAATTGCCTGATTTTAGCGATTCGATTGGTCACAAATATTTTATAATTAATTTGAGGTGATACCAACCAAGATAAGACGATTGATGAGTCGGTCCAGGAATACATCTTGTCAATATTTACCTGGGGTTCCAATGCGGTTTTCAAGCGATCCATCCACTTGGCCAATAACAGTGCACCGCATAACTCTAAGCGGGGCGTAGTCATGATCTTGACCGGGGCTACCTTCGACTTTGCTCCTAAGAGATATATGTTAATGGTACTACGGGTATATACCCGTATGTAGACCACCGCCGCATAGCCTTTATTCGAAGCGTCACAGAATCCACACAAATGTATTTCGGTAGCCGAGACAATGTCAATATGTCTAGGCAACGTGGATTGAGACACGGCAGGAAGATCTTCCAAGTACGTCCGCCACTGATTTAGTAGATCAGGTGGTAATTCACTATCCCAATGAAGTCCTAATTTCCATAATCGCTGCAAAAGATCTTTGGCCCAAAAGGTGACTGGTGCCAGCATACCAATCTGGTCATACAACCTGGCAATTACGGACAACACTCCTCGTTTGGTATATACGCCTAGTTCTGATGACACATGATAACCAATCACGTCATGAGCGGGATCCCAATGTGATCCAAGGACTCGTACATATGCGTCCTCAGAATTTTCAAACGGTATGGTAGTTTCCGAGCGTGAGGATGGATCTATCCGGGCTAATACTTCGTCACAATTGCTAGTCCACTTCTTCAGCTCGAACCCATGTTTGGCCAGCACTGCCATTAGATCTCTTTGTAAGTCTAACACACCATCGAGAACATCATCACCCGCACACACATCATCTACATAAGTATTATGGAACAACGCTTCATGTACCTTTGGATGTTTGGCACGACACGACTCGGCCACCCGATGTAACACTTTGATGGCTAAGTATGGAGCAGGTCCGGTCCCATACGTTACGGTGTTGAGTTCATATTCAATCAGTTCATCAGCAGGGGACGGTCGCCACAGAATATGCTGAAACGATCGGTGTTCTGGTCGAATGAGTATTTGCCGATACATTTTGCAAATATCGGCCACGAAAACAAATCGCGGAAAACGAAACCTTAACAAAATATCTGTGATGTCATTCTGGAGTTTCGGACCCGTCAAAAGTACATCATTCAATGAGTGTCCACCTGAGGATCGGGAAGACTCGTCGAATACTACACGGATCTTCAATTTCCCATTTTCGTCCTTGGTGACGGCATGATGTGGAATGATGTAATCGCCAGGAGTGTTAGCCACTTGCATATGCCCTAACCTGACATACTCAGCCATAAAGTCACGATACGCCTCATACAAGGTAGGATTTAAAATTAATCTTCGTTCTAAATTTAAGAATCGCTTTTGGGCTATGTTCCTAGTCCCTTTCAACATTTCTTGCGGATTAGCGTCTCGAAACGGCAACGGAACTATATACCGACCGGATCGATCTATCATAGTGTGTTCGAAGAATAACTTTTCACAAAATCCGTCTTCAGTAGTTTCACTTGGCGCGGTCGTTGGTTCATCAACTTCCCAGAATTTCCGAACCATATCCTCTAATGAGGTCGCCAACGAAACAACAACAGCTTGATGATAGGAAGCTGCGGCAGGATACACCGGACCAATAAGAATCCATCCAAATATAGAACTATACGCCGTGGGATTACCTTCTTCAGAATACTGCTTTCCGTCGAACACATGATTATATAAATCCGCGCCTAACAACAAGTCAATTGTCGCTGGAATGTCAAACTTGGGGTCGGCCAGCGCTAAATGAGCATATGAACTTTTGATGGATGCTGGAAGTGGTGACGTCGGTAAATTTACAGTTATGGTTGGTAACACCCATGTGTTGACCTCGAGTTCGGTATTACTTTCGAACCTAGGTGTAATGGTACACGAAGTTAAACCCTTCACTGTGGGTAGCGTAACACCGGCTAATCCTGACACTGGGACCGTCCATTTTGTAATAGTTAATCCGAGGTGGTGGGCGCATGATTCGGTTATAGCACTAATTTGCGACCCTGAATCAACTAAAACCCGTACATCCACGGTTTGACCGAACCGATCACGGGTATGAGCCAGGGCTGTTCCCAAAACTACCGTGGATGGTCCCATTTTCCCAACATGAGATACGGCACTGGTCGATACAGGGCTAGGTGATGCCCCACGATTCATGCCACTTGGTGCCGAGGCTGAACTCCCACCATTGACTGATGGTGGTCTGACCCTAGATTTTTGGAAATGTAGTAAACTGTGATGTGACCCCTTACATGTAACACAAAAAACGTCACTGGTACAGGCTGATGATACATGAGTAGCACTCAAACATCGGAAACACCGACGGAAACTAGTTATCATCTTAAACCGCTTCGGAGCTTGCATAGATAAGAACTCTGTGCATACTTGTATATCATGAGGTGCTTTACAAATAGGACATTTGGGGTTTGCATCGCCCTGTGCTGATACCATCATCAACTTACCAGTGGGCTTGCCACTGAACCTACCGTTTGATTTGTCTTTAGGCATGTGCTTACCTGCCGCACCATCAATATTTTCCAAGATTTTTATACGACATCGAACGAATTTTACCAAATCTTCAATACCAGGAAAAGTGTTGGAGTTCTCCTTTTCAAATAATTCCCGCGTACCACGTGGAAGGTTTTTATTTGCTAATACAAACATAATAAAACTAGACACATCTTCGATGTCGAACATTTTTAACGATTGCAGGCTTTCGTCAAAAACATGTAAGAACGCTGATAAACCTGGAACGGTTTCAAATTCCATTCGGCGGAAGCTCAAAAGTCCGTCTACTAATGTCGAGGCAGATAGACGAGGATTGTCGAACTGATCAATCAACTTTCGCCACACAATTGGATAATTCATATCTGTCATTTTCAACGAGTTAACCACGGTGGCAGCCCGGTCAGTAACACAACCTGCTAATAAGTGGAACTTTTCGATTGGGGATAAGTCGGGATCTGAATCGACTAACGCAACGAACTTGTCACGGAAGGTTGGCCACTGTAGAATATCCCCACTAAATGACGGTAACTTTATTTTTGGCAAATGGAGGTTGGTACGAACATTTTGTACAGGTTGAGGTTCAACGGTCAGTTCTTGTGCTGTGGCATGAATGAAATAATATTGATTTTTAACCTCCCGAATCAATGGAGCGTGTATATTTACATATTCGCTGTCCCGACCCGCGTCCAACAACGCGTCCATAATTGTGTCTTGTTCTACCGTAATATCTGCCATAAATTGTTCAATGTCAGCCTTGCGAGCAAAAAATAACGCTTTACACGATATATCACCCTTTGCCTTTACCGCTAGCTTATGTAAATCATTCATATCTTGGATAGCACCATCCCGACGCATGATACACCGTTTAAGTAACCGCTCCGACCGTTCACTATCACTAAGGGTGTCGGGCGCCATGATATATTATAAGCAATAGAAAACAAAAATTAACCTATAGAGTGTGAACCAAAAAATTAATACAATAAAAACAACCACGCTCTGCTACCAAAAATGTTGAGCGATGGTATCAGAATTCGCTAGCGCTGATATACCATCCACCCGGATGTTCACGGGTCTCTATTAGGTTAGGTGTTTTGCTAATTTCGA